>NW_028254441.1:0-10413 GCF_964263255.1 Lissotriton vulgaris | reverse complement strand
TCTTGAAACAGATCACAGAAAATAAGAGGTAGATATTAGCAAATGTGAGACATAAATAGACACTATAGAGGCAGTAAAGCTTCTATATAAACCTAATGTATCAATCTGTGAAATTATAGGGTGAATATATTTACGTACACTATACAGAGCAAACATACCCAAGTACGTCCAAACCCAATAGCGGAAAAAAACAATCTAACAATGGAGTCAATGCCCATGCACACTCATCGAAAGGTGGAGCCACCTACCTCGTGACTGGGAAGACTTCGTCGAAGAAAAACAAAGAGCAAACATCCGGACCCAACACTAGATGGTGAGCTATGCACAGCATGTGATCTACAGCTCACATGCCTGGAACACTATGTTATAGAGTGAATAGACCTATGCATTCACTTTATAGGTCAAATATATCCATGTATACGCTGAACGGGGTACTCTGCCATCAGCAACTGACAAATATAGCCACTAACCCCCGCTCCCCCCAAAGTTTGACCACATCAACCCAGCTCTCAGGTCAAGTATTCTCTATCGGAGAGCTCTGACGCGTAAGTACACAGTTTATATGTTAGCTTGTATCATTTTAAAGCACTGAAACTAAACAGGACTCTCTGCCTGAGGAAGCAACTAACAATATCAGGCCCTGGAGTCATCCTCAGGCACAAATAACAATACGGTGGTAGAGGGCTAGAGGGATGTTTAAAGACCTAGCCTAAGTTTTATCCCCCAAGGGAACTATAAGTACAACAAACAAACTTAGGGGTCTAGACTAGAAATCCATTGATGATTTGATAGAAGTTATCCTAATGTCTCAAGGAGTACATAGGAAGGAGAACAGATTAAACTAACAGACCCTATCACCAAAATGTGAGACACCTGTGATTGTCAGTCAACCTCATTGAGGATTCCCATCAATGTCTTGTATCGATCAATATTCTCATCTGGTAATCCTACCAGGGTATTGTGTCTCTTGATCATTGAGACAGCCAGCATACCCCAATGGTCGACATGGGGTAACGACCCACAATCACTCAGTTATACCACATGATGTTGATATGATGGGAAGGTGCAGTGCGAAAATTATACAAGTGGTGATTAAAAAAGGATAGGGAGCTTAACAAAAAAAATGTTATTGGACGTAAGCCCCTTCCGGTTTAAAAACAAGAACAGCGCATCGTTATAATCGCAGTACAAACAAATAGCTGTGAGAGGGCCAACATGTTTCAGCCTGTAGTGGAAAATGACCAAGGCTTTCTTCAGGGCCTCTGTTCTACACTCATGCTACTGCCTACAAGTAACTAAAGGTGTGAAAAAATAATAATACAAAAAAACACACAAGTGAACAATCAGCAGTAAAGGATATAATGTTCCTTCAACTGTCTGCAATCCTCTTCGGCACCTGGTGTCTTAGTAACATCTGTTGGAGACAAACCATCAGGAGAATCCCACTCAGCTACCCAGGTCTGTTAGATAAACAATTATTTACAACTATTTACAAGTTAATTACTCACCCAGTGTGTCCGGGGGAAGGACCTCACCTCTTCCTGGACCTAGCTCAGGATATGTGAGACCCCGCTCTGCAAGGACAAAATCAACCTTGTACTTAGCATGGGCAGAGGGACCTGTCTATGATCTACTCTGTCCATTCATTATACTGGGGTTGCGTAGTTTAATGCGCACAGAGCAGCCTAGCCTACATCAACCGGTCCCAAACTACAGACCTCGCAAGCACACTAGTATTGACTGCAACATTCTAGTATCAACATATTTGAAATTCAGGGTGGTACAGCATGATTATTGCCACAAGCACGTCTGAACAAGGAGCAAAAAAGGAAGGAGTTTACCAAAAAGGGGGGAAAGATCCAGTGAGTAGTGTCTGCCTGGTCTTCCTAACTAAGGAAGTTACAATCAAAGGGAGGGTGGAAGTAGCAGAACCCAGGTGTAAGAAATGACCCAATTGAGCTGTGTGCCTACCTGTCGTCGTTGTCTCGGTCAGTGACTGAGTCAGGGGGAGGCACAGGGCTCTCGTCAATCCTGCTATTTCAATGGGTGAGTCCTATCTCTAACACCCAATCGGAGAGCAGTAAGGGAGGGACTATAGGTTACCATTACTACATGGAAGAGTCCCCTATATCCACGGGGAACTCTTGATAATTCCATGTGTTCAACAAAGGTAGAACCACAGGTTAGGACCAGAGTGTAAATTCGCTGCATGACTCAGTCCCGATACACCTCACTCACGTAGATTCGCGAGACAATTGAAAGAACAACCAAATGACGTCACACGCTAGATGCGTGTAGTTCAATTGTCATACGGCGGTGATAAACGGTGTCGATAAGCTGTAAAAGGTATTACGCTATCGCGGGTCACTGTACTAGTTACAGCTGCAACCACAAAGAAGTTCAGTATATTAGTTAAAATAGAACTTGTAAAATGTCTGTACTCTGGTAATTGTTTATTTCGCGTGATCTTGCGAGAAAGTGCATTGGAACTACCGAATGACGTCATACGTCTAATTCGAGTAGTACGAACATTTGATGCACAATGTAAGGGTCTATTCAGGTTCGACTCTTGTCCCACAGACTTTAATACTACAATGAAACACTTGAAAACTGACCAGTCAGCACACATGATGAAATAAAAGTGCAACTAGATTGAGTCATTAGTGAAATGTTATTCAGGTTGCTTCATCCATGGCAGAAGAAGCTCTCAACTACTGGTTTCAAACAATGGAACCCAAAGTGACTAGAACAATCGAATCACTATTATTGCAGAGTGTGCGTGAGTGTGGTTTCTTAACCTATTACCAATGGATTTCTAGTCTAGACCCCTAAGTTTGTTTGTTGTATTTATAGTCATCCTCAGGCAACCAGGAATCACTGAGAGCAAACGATGCACAAAAACCTCTACCTTTATTACGTCGTTCTCAAGATATCCACCAAGGTGAGGCACACTGTCCTCACTGAGATACCTCATGGCCCCTACTTCCCATGTTCCAAAGCCCTACTGAAGCACCACCTGCTGCTGGTCCAGTTTAACCTGAAGCTCTACTTAATTGTTTTTCTCCTCTCTCTCACTGCATAAGGTGCCTAGACTAGAAAATGTAATGCACATCATGTAGGAGGTACACCTGCTTCTAAGTCTGCCAATTATAATCTCCTTTGAAGTACACCTTTGCGATTTCCAACTCTTTTCATATTTGTTTGATGCACATTTCTTCCCTCTTTTGTTTAAGGTGCTCTACTCTTCCCCGGAATAAAGCATGTCATTAGAAGTTAAATAAATAAATACACAGTGTCACAGCAAGAGTACCATGGGACCTGATACAAGCATAGGTAATAGACCACCCTGTCCATTAGGTGGACACATAAAGAAAGCCATATGTAGAGGATATGGGTTCTTACTCCTCGGGCAGTCACAGCTGATTTGCATGTGCACTTCCTCCATTGTGACACACTTTCCACAGCTTTAGCCAGCTGCCTGGCATCTCATCCAAGATAGAGTCAAATGCTATCACAGTTCCACAATCATCCAACAGACACGGTGTTGTAATCTACTTTCTCATATAATGCAGCTTCCCCTTTGCTGTTCTCTGCCTTGCTGCTCAGCCAGTGGTGATGTCATCAGAATGCTGGGAGTATTTGTGTTGAGACAAGAGCCAGTTGGAGTGTATAGGCTTAGCAGCAAGTAGGCTGCTCCCGGTGGGGCTTTACATGGAACTTATCTTCCTGTAACCGGTAACTGAAGATATATCTTGAAGAATAAATGTATATCATTTTCCTACATGACCTGACTACATGGATTTACACTGTTTTAACACTGGCGACGAGGGGAGGAGACTCAAGCATGATTGGAAGTCTAATGTAGGGACAGAAACGATTCTAATTAACTAGAGGAATAACAGAAGAAACTTACAGAGGAAAAGAGATTGAAGCATTTGAAGAGGATTTGTGCCTGGTAGCCCCACTGGTGTCTATTTCAACAGATAGACTACAGTCCACGGCATTTTCACAGGCCAGCGTAGTGTGCAGCAGCAGCAGAAGGGTCCCCATTTCTCATGGACGTGAAACACATGTGAGGGGTGAACCAGTGAGGCATTTGACCTGCGGAGAGCCTATACTCGTACTTGGTGATGCAAGGAGCTTTCGAATTGTGGGGAGCCGGTATGTGCACTTAGTGTTGGAGATGTGACATTTGGTGAAGCTTCTGGTTTTGACTTATGATGTCTGAGGTCGGTGAATTTTGAATCAGCGGTAAGCACATAGCATCGTGGGGCACATGCCGGAGAGGATTGATTGGCGGCAAAGAATCACTGCGGTGAGGGTATTGTGCACTGACTGGTAGTAGTGCAAGTGCATTACAGCATTTAAAACAAGGCTGCGGGGGCTGCTGTGCATTTCTCCTCAGATGCATTAGAAGTGCAGCTGCAGTCAGAGTAGTGCGTGTCTCTTTACCGTCTCTGGGCCAGGCATTTGAATGCGGTTTTTGAAACTGCCCGAGTGGACTGCTGTGTGTCGTTAGATGCCATAGGCGGTGAGAGTTGTCATCATCATCCTTATGGTTGAAGAAGCGCGCGTTGGGGCATGCGCATGTGAAACACCACAATCATCTCTCTCTTGTAACACCCAGCTCACCCTCGCTACGGTACCGCGCATCAAGAAGACCAGAACAGGAGGGTGTTCCTTCCCATTCCACATAACCAGGACATGGAACACCCTCTCTCTTTACTTCCGACAGACATCGGCACTCCCCAGGTACTTGAAGGACCTCAGACCTGCCTCTTCGATGAATCTCCATGAACATCCAGGAGCTGCGAGTGCCCCCACCCCGCAGCGACTTGAGACCCTTTTTGGTGACTAGTTGCACTTAAGAAACCCTTGATTGATTGATTGATGTATGGATGGATAAAGATTAGAGTGCTTCCCTAAGGCAAATGTAGTGGGCCTTTGGTTGTGATACAGCGCGTCAGCAGAAACTGTGGAGTGCAAGGAACGAACACAGAGTACTATAGTGAGGATACGATATTGCTTGCAGACATTGCTCGGTTAGCATGAGTGAACTAAATGCTTAGACTCCATCTTGCCGCTTTTGCACACAAAACTTCATGCTTCTCTTCTTGTAAATAAAACTGCTTGCTTTTCTTCACATGAGAACAGTCTGTTTTTCAAAAGTAGAGGTTTACGCTGCGACCTTAGTATGCACAGAGTGTTCAAGGTCGAATAACAATATATGCTGTTAATTCATGTTGATCAGTCCCACTCACTTAGACTAAACACGAACGCAGCTTTGAATAACTGAAACTCAGGTGCTTTTAATATGGCATTGCATGCATGTAAAAGGCACTTGGAGAACACCTATCCATCTACAGAGAGCTGTGCTTGTCCTGGGATGTGATTCACTTCACCTGATCTTGAAGGTATGGGGTCCCCCCTTTCTGAAACCTAGAGATCTTCTATTATTATAAAACTAGCTACTAGCCAGGGGAGGGTTGTACACAGTGCTTTAATCCTGGTCCCACTAACATTATAACATGGGTTCTCACTTTGTGTTTTATGGAATTGTAACCATGCTGATTGTATTGTTTTTATGCATCTTTTTAGTAGTATTGGCTGGAATACTGCATCTTAGAGAACGTAGTTAAAATAAACAATTTAAACTGTAACGTGTCTGATTACTCACGTTGTGGATTTGTATGAGAATAAAAACGAAAGGGTGTTCTTAAGTCCCACTATTCCTGGGAGTTCACTAAGTCGCTTGTTCTGGGTTGTCTAATCATTGGTAGCTTTGCTGTAGCACGGAGAGCGAATGAGACACTGATGCTAGTCGGATTGGGGTTCTATGCACTGAGGTGGGTTTTTGGTACACCACAATACGCCAAGGTCCTGGATTCCTGTGCATAGTTTTGTGCATGAGCATAATCCCTGCAACATGGCGCAAATAACGTTTGGTCTTATTTTTGAGCCACTTAAGTAGTGCTTATAATTGTCCACTATACTCTCACTCCTGTTTCCGGAAAAGAGTTGTGACGCAATAACCTACCTATATGGTTGTGTTATAGGTTCATTCAAGCTTGAGATTCTAAAAAGGTTCATATGTTGAATTACTAACCCTTTATGAGCTCCAATGTATATACATTGTTTTTCTATTCTCTGTCCTTATGGCTGACATCAACATTGCTCCACATATTCGTGCTGCCCTAAAGTGACATTTAGGGCAATTTGGAGTGCCTGACACGGGAATGTCAGTGATCTTTGTAGTCGGAGCAAACGCAGAGTTTCCCTTTGAGATTTACTACTCCTAGGTTACATTTGGTGCAGTTGGTGGAACGCCAAATTGTTCCACACATATACTCACACTGCGATACCATGTCTATGGTCCGGTTAGGCCCTTTGTCCACACCTAGGGCCACTTTTGGTGGGGTTAACTCCGCATCCACGTTATCTAACAGCCCCGGTAGACGATTTACGTCTGCTCCATACCTCCTTAACGGCAGTACATAGGGCTTTAGTACAATATGTTTCTTGCAATCTCCAGGTGGGGGCACCTGGAATTGCGCCGCAACCAGTTGGACCGGCTGGGATGTCGATTAGTCCCATCATAATTAATTCGGTTATGGGCAAGCTCCCCTAAATTAAGGACTATTTACCTTATTGGCCTGCTGAGAAATTTGACCAACTGGAGGCAGTTTTTCCTAATATGACTCCTGTGGGAAAACACAGGATTCTAACAATAAGTTTGCAGAAAGACTTAGTACTTCGTCTTATGAAATCCTGTTAGCTGAGGCAGATTGGCCCCCCCACCTTTGGTTTTGGCCGCTCCAAGGTGGGAGGAGGTAATCCTCCCTAGTTTCTCACACTGTGCCCAAGGAGCAGGCACACAATTTTGCGGAAGAGTGGGCATCGGTGCTTGAACTGGCTTTGTATCGTACTCAGGTTGGGTGGGATAAACATTCTCCCCAGATGAGATACCATTGCAGTCTATGCCACAGCCACAACCCCAATATCCCCTCCAGCGGGAGAAGAAAGCTCCTGTTGCTGAAATCTTTGAGCAATTGGAATATCAAGGTGTGATTGAGACATGTGTGTCGCTCATGAATAACCCTCTTTTTACTGTACCAACCGAGATACATCGTACCGCCAAGTTTTGGATTATCGGCATTTGAACTCTCATTGTCGAACATGTGAGGTACAGAAAACCCATAGTTCTGCCCTCGACGACAGTCTTGTGAGAAAAAGGTTTAAAACCACACTCGACATTTCAAATGGCTTTTTTAGTCATAATATGTCCTCTATCAGTAGTCAATAGACAGCCTTTACTTCTGGCGGCAAACAAAAACAATTTAAAAGATTATCCATGGGCTACTAAAACAGCCCAGGCGTGTTTGCCGCACGTGTTGTCTCTTTGTTAGACAGCAGTCCCTGATGTGTACTCGTACATTGATGATATTTATCTCTCGGACGATGAATTATGGCAACATCTCTGTCGCGTAGAACCGCATCATAGTACTGTTTGCGGACTACTGTTACAAATTTAACTTTGCAAAGTCACCCATTGCAGAGTACACAGTGTTGTTTCTGGGCTATGAGCTCAACACTGAAGGTCGAAGTCTAGCCCCCTCACTTCCTGGAGAAATGCGGATGTTTGCAATATCCTACATCTCTGAAGAAATTACAATCTTTGCTGGGTTTTTTACATTTCGGTCGAACATACATTCCCGATTATGCCCAGCGTATCAAGCCGCTGTATGCTTTGATACAACCTACTTTTACCAATTCATGCTGGATTGCAGAACATTCTGATATTCTGCATTCTTTGCACTCTGATCTTCTTGAATCTAAATACTTACTGACATGTGACAACCACACAAACCTGGTAATTTAGAATTGTGCCAGGCGCAGTGGGTTTTACTTACTTGACGTTTAATGAAGGTAACACAGTACCTATAGCTCACAAGTCACATTTGTACACTTCGGCTGAAATATGCTTTTCAACTGTTGAAAAAAAGTTTGACAGCAGTACAGATGGCGATCCTTAAAGAGAGGGTGCTGTCACAGGGAAACCGCATGTTGGTTGTTACACCGTATCCTGCCCTTGAGACAGTGACGAAAGTCAGTGTACCAAATTCGAAAGCTTTACATCCTCGTTGGATACAATGGGCTACTTCGCTGACATCTCCTGATGTCACATTTATCTTTGATTCCTCATTGCAAACGCAGGAGTTTTTACAGTATGAATTTATTAATCCTGCTCCTCTGTCCATGCGCCCGCTTAAGGATTACCGTTGTATCATTTACACTGACAGTTTGGCACAACCAGCAACAGAATCTAACATTCTTATTCTACAGCCTGCGCAATAGTGGCTGGTACCATGGTGAATGGAGAATTCAAGTCCAATGTTGTGCACACGCAGGCATTAGAGGACTCTACCGCCCAGTTGGCGGAGCTACGCGCTCTGGTGCTTGCACTGGAGTTTGCTGATCCACATGTGACTATCTTAATCATACGTGATTCTTACTACTGTGTTCAATCTTACAATGACAATTTGTTCTTTTGGAGTCAGAATGACTACTGTGATTCCAAGGGTAGCAAAATTAGGCATAAAATGCTATGGGTTTGAGTCACAGAACTTAAAGAACGTCTGCCTCTCGCAAATGTAATTCATACATTTGGTCACCAGCGTAGAGGAGTACACACTGTTGGCAAGAGTTTAGCTGATGAAGCAGCAAAAACAGCAGTAGCCACATACTTAGTAGCAGCAGTTACAAGGTCCAGCAGTAAGATTGATGATGACATTTTGGCGGCTATCGCTGCTACAGAGAAGGGTGGTAATTACCCCATGGGTTTCCCTATTCTTATCAGTTAAATCCAGATAAAGTTCCCTATGTGAGAATTAATGACGTAGGTGACAAGTTGATTCCCAACGCAGACAGCAGACTTTCTTTGATAACAGCCGTTCATAAAGGCATGGCCTTGGCTCATGCAGGCATTTCAGCGACTCTTTCTATCTTGCAGCAACGTTACTGGTGGCATGGGCTGTATAAACAAACTCGTGATTATGTCCTTTCTTGTGACATTAGTCAGCAGACTAAACCTTCAACTGCTGCACGTCCATCACAAACACAGATGTATATATCTAATAATCCACTTGAGTGTGTTTATCTGATCACTGCAATGCATTTTCATCTGATACCGCGTATAAGTTCATCTTAGTTGCAGTGGATTTGTGCACACGCTTTCTATGGGTTTGGCCACAACGTAGTGCTGACGCACAAACTGTCATCAGGGATTTGCGAGTCTTTGTGGGAATTTTTGCATTTGGCAACTTCCATTCTGACCAGGGTCCAGCGTTCGCCTCTAAGGCGTACAAGGAAGCCATGAGTTCTTTGGAAGTGCAGATCAAGTTTTTGTCTCCATATCGGCCTGAGGGCAATTTTGATGAGGAGCGAATGAACCATGACTTAAAGCAATCCTTGACAGCTAGAGTGTTGGCAGGAACTGGTTTGCCCATTTGTATAGCGTACAACATGCAAATAATCTCCCTAGAAGATCTCTGGGTGGGTGGACCCCATATGAAATGCTCTTAGGCATAAAAATGTTTGTCCCGGACCTTGATGGTCTAGACATAGTGGAGACAGCCCTGCCCTTTGACCTAGATAATCATTCTGCTGTATTACAGAACCTAGAAGAGAATAGTCTTGCAAAGGAACATTTTCCCTCCACAACTGATGCTGCACTACAGATTCCGGTAGTTGCCTGGCTACCACGAGTCGGTGACCTGGTCTGTGAGAAGGTGGAAAACAAGAAGGAGTTTGGCCCCTCTTATCGTGCACCGGTTCCAGTGCTTGGCGTGCAGGGTACTAGAACAGTCATTTTACCACCACTTCCTGGTCGTAAGGATAACAGGTGCATCTCCATTGACAACGTCAAATTACAACAAATGGCCAATACTTTTTAGTATGACTCGAGCAGTTTCCTGCCCAGCAATGATAAGGAATTCTGTCTTGACCTCGTCAAACACCATCGGGCCTGAGGTTGCCACAGAGATGCAGACTGGTACTAATCCATTACTGAACCCTCCGGCTTGTAGTCCTACTGAAGTTACTGAGTATACGTACCCCTCTGATGTTTCACTGCCCAGTGTCCACACAAATGCAAACTTTCAATCTCATTTTTCATTTGACAGTAGCTCAAAAACATCCAGAGCCCCATTGAAATTTTCTATTTTTGTCACATGGTTTAAAAAATATTTTTGAATTCCACCTTGGACTTACATCTGGATGGTCCTCATTTCCATTTTTTATTCATGTCTATTGGCTTTGTCAATGTGTTTTTACATCTAATCAATAGCCATTACCTTACTAAACGTTATGCTGGGAAGGTAATTGATGAAACTACGGCACCACACTCATCTTTGC
>NW_028254440.1:0-12000 GCF_964263255.1 Lissotriton vulgaris | reverse complement strand
CCGCAGGTGGGAGCGTATTTACAAGAAATTTGCACCATGAAGAACGTAAAATAGCATAATAGATACTCAAATGCCTTA
This sequence comes from Lissotriton vulgaris, assembly GCF_964263255.1. Lineage (NCBI taxonomy): Eukaryota > Metazoa > Chordata > Amphibia > Caudata > Salamandridae > Lissotriton > Lissotriton vulgaris. The sequence goes on along the minus strand of NW_028254440.1, from coordinate 11,922 downwards.
TAAATATGACCCAAAACAACTTATGAAGCACTAGCAGTGCATATTTCTAGAAATGTATTGGTTTTCATTTAATGATTTACTTCATTGGTAGGCCTTCACATGTTTTTTTACCTTGGTTTTTTTCAGTGAAAATCTTATCTGCAACCATGTGTTGGCCTCACCTCAAATAAACAAAACAGGTGATGGACTGAATGTGGATCAATGACACACATTCACCCCAGTCTAAAGATCTGGGCCTAAACAAACCTTTAGATAGGCTACATCTTATCGTCATCCTGAATTAATCATTTAAAATATTAGGGAGTGATTTATGATTGTTCTATGCCTGTTTTGTACCATTGAGTGTCATTTTTGTGATGCAGTGCTGGTGGAAAACATTTGCTATGTTAAATAATTAGTAGGGCATTAAGTTTTAGATGACTGTTATTCATTTACTGTTTGGTAATAGTGGTTAATAACATTTTTTATTATATTTTTCCACAGATTCAACTGCAGATTCTTTCATAGTTTGGAAAATGCCTACAAAAAATAGAATAAGAAAGGCTAGAAAACGTCAAAGACAGCAGGATGATGTTTTATTGCAGCAGTCCTCTTCCCCAAATACTTGTCAAAACACCAAGAAAGGTCTGGGTAAGAGCACGAAATCATTCTTAAGAAATATTTGTAGTAAGAAAAGTTTTTCTCCCAAAAATGTTTCAGTCCACAAAAAGAAAAGCAATTTAAATGGAAAGGAGAGACCCATCACAAATGTTACTGGTAGAGGAAGAGATAACTCTGTGCATGATAGTAGAAGGAAACAACAGTTTAGGGACATTCGAAATCGAATGTTCCGTAACAGGATAATAGTTAATTTATTGAAAAATATTAAAAAAAAAGGCCAACAGAAAGCGGCATTTTATAAGAAGAAGAAAAATGTAGAGAAAATTATTGATCATGCTTTTGAAATTAAGCGAAAGTTGTTTATTTTGGTAATCAATAGAATTAGGAAACTAAGCAAGGTAATTTCTGATTTCAAAACAAAAAGTAGATGGAAGAGAGTAGTAAATCGTACTAACTTTTGTGAAGTTTTTTCCGGAGAATGGATGCATAGTTCAAGTTGTGAGGCATTTTTTAATGAGGAGAGTTATTTTCAGGATAATGATTTGGTGTTTGCAGTTGACACCAGTGGTCGAGCTTATGAAGTGAAGGATGGTTGTCCAGTTGAAAAAGAACAACTTGTGACAACAGAGACAGGAGAGGCGCTAAGTGATGAGGTTTTAGGAAGACGTCCTAAGGGTCCTGTGTACATTTGGAAGTGTAGTTCTATTTGCAGTGTGCGACAGGTTTCCATCAATTTGCTTTGTGATTTTATACGGACATTTAATAAGAAAAGTTTGAAGCAGAAAATGAAGTTGTTGCAAGATTTAGATCCTTGCAGAGTGAGACAAATGACAGGTTTGCGTGGTCATTCACTGGCTTGTCTTTCCAGGAGAGTATGCCAGAGTGTTTTTCATCATTTCAGGATGCTAGCAGTGCATCATAATAAAGTGAGAAAATTAGTGAGAATGTTGTATTATGCTAAGAGTCCAGCAATTATGCTTAAACAATTATGTGCTGCTCTTTTGCATGGTTCTGAAATAGATGTGAAGAATATTTGTGAAGAAATTGAGTTTTGTTACTTTGGTAGTAAAGATGAGAATGTTCAAATTGACCCTGAAGTAGAGGGTAATGTTGAAGATAATGTACAGGTTTCCAGTACAGATTATTTTCAGAAGGAAATTGCCACGTTTCAGATGAAATCAAGTGAGAGGCCTAATTTCACTTGTGTATGTTGTCGACGCACTTATTATAAGAATCAGACTAAGTTAGTGGATTTATATGCAAAAAGTGAAAGGGAAAATAATAGTGAATGGAAGGATTTTGCCACATACTTGATGGTAGAAAATTGTTTTGATTTGGGAGTGGACCAACGTGTGTGTACTTATTGTTGTAATAAATTAAATCAAAACCAGATGCCTGCTAGGGCGGTTCATAATAATCTGGAATTGGTTGAGATTCCTTCAGAATTGAAGGATTTAAATACTTATGAATCTATTTTGATTCAAAGTATCCATCCCTTTCAGGCTATTGTAAGAATGGAGCCAAAGACAGGGAAGTTGCCTCCAGCAGATTTACAGAGAGGATTAAAGGGAAGAGTTGTTTATTTGCCTCTAGATTTGAACAAAAACATTAACACAATTGGAGTTGAGAAAGTGGAAGAGGAACCTCTGGTTATCTTGGTTAATGGGGTTCCGACAAAGAATAAGAAAATATGGCAAGATTTAGTGGATGTTAGGAAAGTGAAAAATGCAACTTTGTATTTGAAGAAAAATAATAAGTACTATAAGAATGTATATGTTGCAGAAGAGGAAGTAAGTGATGAAGAGGATAGCGTTTTGTGTGCTGGCCAAATTGAGAAAGTAGAGGTGTCTAATAGTGAAGAAATATATGAACATTATAGTGTTCATCCTTTGCATTCCAAGGAAGTCATGGGGAATGCAATTGAGTTGTTTCAAATGAAACAAGCCAAAGGGAGTCCCATTAGTGTTTGGGAGGAAAGTTTGGAAGCTCGGTGTTTCCCACAGCTATTTCCCACAGGTCAAGGAGGAAGATATGATGAGCGACCTCATCAAATTCCTGCGTCTGAATACCGGACTTTACGATTGTATGCAGAAGATCCTAGGTTTCGTCAATGCATTCCCTATTTGTTTCATCTCTTGTTTGAAAGCGATCTGTCAGGACTGTCATATGCAGTGAACCACATTTTAAAAAGTGGTATACAGATGCGAAACATCTCGGCAAGTGACTTTATGCATAAAGTCAATGTCCAAGACAGTATTTTGGATTCTCACCTAATTAATCTCATGGCGTGTCAGCGTGGTACTAATGAGTACTGGTACCGTTGTCATGGTGATTTAAAATGTATGCTGAGGAACTTAGGAACTCCAACATGGTTCCTCACTCTGAGCTGTGCCGAGTATGGCTGGGAAGACTTACTTGAATTTCTACGAGAGGCAAATGGAAATATTGAAAACATTGAATTCAAGACACCTGGAGAACTGTGTTCTTTGGATCCAGTGAATGTATGCAGGTACTTCAATCATAGATTTGAAGCTATGATGTCTTTCATCACAAATAAGAAGAATCCATCTCTTGGAGAGGTGTTGGATTTCTTCTGGAGAAAGGAGTACCAAGCAAGAGGTGCTCCTCATATACATATGTTGTTGTGGATCAAGGATGCACCTAAATTTGGAACAGATCCGGATGACTTAGTGATGAATTTCATAGAACAGTATTCTACGTGTGCTGTTCCAAACGCAACGGAGAAGAAAAGCCTAAGAGAACAAGTTCTACGTTTCCAAAGCCATCGTTGTGGAAAGTACTGTCGTCGTAAATTCAGAAACAAGGACAAGTTCTACACCAAATGTTGTTTCAACTTTCCACGACCGGTGATTTCTAAAGGAAGAGTGAACAGTTTGATGTCTTCGCTGCGACATAATGTGACGAGGAAATCACCCAAGAATACATACAATTTGAAAAGGAACGAAGAGTCCAAGTACATCAATGACTACAACCCAGTGATTTTGTCCATGTGGAATGCTAACATGGATATACAGTTTGTGGCTGACAACTGTATGGCTGTGGCTCGGTATGTGACATCTTACATCACCAAAAAAGAAAAGACCGAACTGAAGGATATGTGGGAGGACATTTCCCATGAAAAGAGCCTCAGCAAGAAGTTGTACAGTTTCAGTCTGAAGATGTTGTCGCATCGAGAAATCGGAGCTTACGAATGTTCTGATCGATTGTCTTCAGCAAGTCTCTATGCCAAATCCAGGAGTCTCGTTTGGGCGAGTCTTGGTCTTGCTGCAACGCGAAATCGAGTTCTAAAACCTGTCCGGGAAATTGAGTATTTGGCAGAAAAGGAACCAAACAGTACCGACATTTTGAAGACCAACATGTTGGATACATATTATCCAAATCGAAGCAGTCACCTTGAGAATGTTTGTCTATATGAGGTTCTACAAAATTATATATTCAAGAGGAACATCAAAGAAGATATTGAGAAAGGAGTGTATGCTGTAATTGGAAGTGAGGGATGCCTGGTCAAGCAAAGAAAATGGCAATTAGTAAACCATCGAAAATTGAGTGGTGAATCTCCAGAAAAAAAGGAGTTTTTTTATTTAGCACTTTTGCAACTTTTCAAGCCTTGGCGTGCAGAAGAGGAACTGCTTGGAGATTTCCTCTGTTACGAAGACTCTTTCAATGCAGCCAAGGAGTCCATAGAATGTCCTGCTTTTTCTAAATATCAAGAAATGCTTACTTTGGAAATTGAGCAGGAAGCAACGATTGAAGCCGAGATTGCCAGAGACAGTTCTCAGGACAGTCAGAGTTCTGTTTCATTGAGTCAAGATCCACTTGGAGGACCTATTATTGAAAATGAAGCTGCCACTGCTATGAATGAAGTAGAAAGAGCCATGGCACATGCTCAGGAGGATTCAGTTAACTTAGAAGACTTGGAAAAACAACTCAACGTTGAGCAGAGGAAAATATATGATGAAGTTACCAAGGAAATTGAGCACGGATTAAGTCATGAGAAGAACGAGTGCTCATGTACATCGTTGAAGCCTGTCCGACTGTACGTGAGTGGAGAAGCGGGAACTGGAAAAAGTTTCCTCATTAAAGCAATCTCTTGTTATTTGCAGGAAAGGACTGAGGCATCGCTGTCTTGTGTTGTCACCGCTCCTACTGGACTGGCAGCACATAACATTAAAGGTATTACTTTGCATCGTCTACTGATGCTGCCGGTGGAGCATGACAACAAATTACAATACAACAAGTTATCTGGGGATGCTTGCTGTGAAGTTTCAAGAGTCTTGAGGAAAATGAAACTACTTATCATTGACGAAGTAAGCATGGTTTCCAATGTCATGCTTGCCTTTGTGCATTTGAGAATGCAAGAAGTACTTAAAACTGAATATGATGTGTTATTTGGTGGCAAACACATCATTGTTTTCGGAGATCTTCTGCAGCTGACACCAGTAAAAGGTCAACCTGTGTTCAAAATACTCACGCATGAAGATACCAGGAAGTGCCTAGGGAGCATTGGCAACGTCAATATATGGTTAAACTTCAATTATGCTGAACTGCATGAAAATATGCGTCAAGCAAAGGATGAAGATTACAAGAATATTCTACAAGATATTAGAATTGGAAATGTGACCGAGCATGGGAAAGAAGCTTTAAATGCACGATTACTGTCCAATTTATATCCCAAACAAGAGATTGTGCCTGAGAATATTTTTAAGAAAATTACTGAGAAGAAATCCGGGATATGTTTGATGCCAACTCTTGCAGAATGTGCCATCTTCAACAACAAAATGTTGAATTTAGAAAAGCAAGAGATTGTTAAACTTGAAGCTATTGACAGAATAGAGCATATGGGATCAACAATTATTTTGTCTGAGAATTTGAAATCAAAATTGGATTCATTAGAGAAGACTATATCTAAAACAGCGGGTTTTGAAAAGACTTTGAATGTGTGTTTAAATTGCCGAATCATTTTGAGAAGGAATTTACATGTAGAAAGAGGTCTGGTAAATGGATCAATGGGTAATGTTGTTGATTTTGAGAAATACAGAAGTAGAGATGGAATTGAATTTTTAAAAATTAAATTTGATGGCATTGAGGAAGTACAGCAAATTGGTCGTTGTTCTGCTAGGTTTTTGCTTGTTAAAGACTTATATGTTTGCCGTAAACAGTTTCCTGTTTGCTTGGCATATGCGGTGACAATCCATAAATCGCAAGGTTTAAGTGTAGACAGTGCATTGGTGAATATTGGCAGTTCTGTGTTCAAGGAGGGTATGGCATATGTGGCATTGTCACGAGTTAGAACTTTATCGGGATTGTACTTGATTGACTGTGATGTCACAAACATTTGTGCGGATCTAGATTGTGTTAAGGAATACAATAGGTTAAGAAGAGAGTATGCGCCACATTTGCCTCAATATCCTTTGTTTGAGAAACGTGTGGTAGGCCGGAAACGTAGAAATATCAGTAATAGTAGGGAGGTTGTTGCAAAAAGACTAAAAGTCAATGAACCGAAAATTGTTAGCAGAAAGAAAGTGGATTCTGTTGAAGATGTTGTTGGTTTTCAATTTGAAAACAGTTCTGGTGTCAACTGCTATGCAAATGTAGTGGTTAATGTTCTCTTTTCACTAGAGAGTTTAAAAGAACAGATTCTGTTGAATTCAGAACAAATTTTATGCTGTTTGTTGAATTCTGTTTTCGAGAAATGTAGCACTGATCGAACAAAAGTAGAAAGTGTGTCTGAAGTTCGTTATCTGTTAGATGAATGTTCAGGTCAAACAGACTTCTCTGAAAATAATCAGCAAGATTGTCAGGAGTTTTTAATGTATATGCTTGATATATTGCAAGATTAGGGTGTAGATGTAGATCACCTGTTTGGGCTTTCTTATCAATGGCAGCATGACTGCGAGAACTGTATGGTATCAAGTACTACTAGTGTAGACTCAGAAAGATTTATATATTTAACTTTGCCAGACAGTAAATCAGTGTCCTTTAATAAGCTAGTAAATGCAGCGGATCACAACATGGAGTGTAGCCAATGTAAATGTGATATGATGTCAACATTATTTATACGTAGATATGGCCAGTATGTCATTTTAATGATCCAACGATGTAAGCCTGATGGATCAAAATTGTCAACTTTAATAAAAAAAATTGTGGCTTCTCAGCTGTCAATATCAGGGAGGACTTTTGTAACTGTAGCAATTATCTTTCACGATGGTCCTTCAACAACATCAGGACATTATACAGCTTACTTAAAGTCTCGAAACGGCTGGTCATTCTGCAATGATTCTGTTGTAACTTTCAAAAAAAAATTGCCGTTTGACCTTAAAAATTCTTACCTGGTGTTTTTAAAACCAAAATTTTAAAGAAAGTTTTTGGGGATTTCCTGTGAGGAATTGGAAATTGTTCATCAAGTAGAGGGAATGTAAGTCTGCAATGCTGTCTATATTATTCGTCCAAAACTTTTAAATATAATGTCAATTTTAAAATCCAACTATATAAACCTGATGCAAGTAAGTCTGCTTCATAGTAAGCAGTATCAGTGTCATAGGAAAAGGAGAATATGAGTGACAAAGAAGAGTAAGATATTAGTAGTCCAGGATTGTGAAAATATTCTCAAATGTTTTCTTTTTGAAAGATGCGAAAATAGAAAATGACGGGATTTGATTTGAAGAATTACAAGATTTGCGAATCGCTGCAACATGATTTGGCCTAGTGGAAACATGTGATAGAATGTGAGAAGTCTTTTTTTGTATGTAACATGTTTTTCGAAATGATGGAGGTTTTCTTTCAGAAAGTGCCGGGCTGAAAATATTTATAGCACAACAGAGTGGATGCTGTTCATAGGAGATCCTTTGACGTTATTGAAAGTAAGTTCATTTTAAGGAGTTTTGAATTCAGAATTCTTATGTTGTATGGGTTTTTTAAACACAATCATTTTGATTGTGGTTTTTTTTCCCCGCTGTTACATGATGAATACCTTCAAATCACTGATATAAGTGAAATTTGATACATTCTGAGAACAGCAAAAATAAACCTTTTAACATGTATAATTAATGTTCTGCTTTTTGTACTTATGATATACATTTAGAGATGTGAGGTAGATATGGAAAAAGTGAGTCTTCTGTAAGTGTCAATTCTAATGCTTACAGTGCTGTACTTCTGGATACTGTTTTTTTTTAAAAAAAAGAAATAGGCCTCACCTCTAAGAAAGCTCTTGAAAGCACACATCTTATTTGCATCCTGAAACAATCATTTAAAATGTTAGACACAATTTTATGATGGTTTTACATCTCTTTTGCGCTGTTATTGCATCACTATTGTGAGACATACGCAATGCAAAAGAAGCATCATGTTTCTAAATAGGCCTCATTTCATCAGCATGAAGATACTGTTTGTTTAAAATAAATATCTTTAGGATTGTGTACGGGTCATAGAGAAGTAGAGGTTTCTGTAAGTGTCAAAGTTGTTTAAAACCTGTTTCTTCTTGAACCTTTTCCCTTCTTTTTTCTAATTTTTAAATACATGTTTTAATATTTTTGGAAATGTTTGTTCTCTCATTTACAGATTGAATATATGAAAAATTTTCTTTAAAAGTTATCAAGAATTATAAGGTAAATGTTTTCTACTTTTATAACCCGCATTCCACTGCTGATGATGTCACTGACTATGTTATGAATGATGTAATAAGTGGGCATGTTTTACTACAATGGTAGGTCTTCACATCTATTATGTCCTCTGTTTTCTTCAACAAGCATAAATTTGATATGCAACCCAGAGTACGGTTCACCTTAAACAAACTTTTTGAGAGGACACACCTTATTGTCACCCTCAATCAATCATTTAATCTATCACATTTAACATCTATTAGTTCTACTGCTTCATTTCTTTAATCTTTACTTTCCTGTGTTTGCTACTTCTCTCATTCCTTTCTCTATTACTTAATTTTTCTACTCCTTCCAGTATTTTTCTCACTCCCTCTCTTCTCATACTTCGTCATTATTATTCACTTATTCTGTCTCTATTAATGTTACTGTTTCTGAATGATCTCCAAAAATTTTTAAAACAAGAACAGTAAGTATAAGGATAGGAAAAGACATTTATGTTACAAGAAAGACAGCTATGGGAAGTAAACAAAAAAACTGTTACTCGCAATCCACTGCTGATGATGTCACTGACCATGTCAAAAATTATGTAATATATGACATGATCAGAAGTGAATTGCGGGTAACAGTATCTTTTCTTTACTCCCTATTGCTGTCTTTTTTGTAATATAACTGTCTGTTTCCTTTCCTTATACTTACTGTTCTTTTTTAAAAAAAAATTTTTTTGGTTCGCTTAAAGTTCGCGTACCGGAGTGCGAACTGGGAGCGAACTAATAGAAATAGAGCTTGGCAGAGTTCAAAGAATTCTACCAATTTTTTTTAATAATGGGGAGGTAGTTCTGAAAAGAACTTTTTTTTTGTTTTTGTTGTTTTATTTATTTATTTATTTTTTTGAACATTTTTTATATTTTTTTGTTTTTTTCTGAACATTTTGTATTTTTTTTTATTTTTTGGGGGGTAGGGGGGAAACAAAAATGATTCAGTGAAAAGGGCTCAACAGGAGCAACGAAAAAAAGAAGAATTTATTTCTTGGGTCGTTTTGGGCACACATGATTGTTGATGGCTCTCATTATAAGGGTAATGCTACTTTCGCGGTAGCAAAGTGTCTGGTTGCACCACACACAGACTTGCTTCACTTCCCCCATGTTGATTTGGATGTTCGGGATCAACTCCCTTGCCTCCGGTCCCGATACCTCCTGAACAACGGATCTTCTCGACATTTCTGGGGGATTTTGTTGTTGGTCGCGAAGCTGGGCATTGCTGTAATTGTTAGGGTGCCACCGACTCATGTGCCTGTGCATTGTATAATTCCCATAGCTGTACTTTTTGTCAGTACCCCTGGAAAGACGATCGCCGCAAATGCGGCAAAAGACGTATCTGGCATTGACTTTTTTTTGGTCAGCTGGAAATTTAAAAAATTGCCAGATGTAATTTTCTTTCCTGTTATATCTCCTGGGCTCTTCTGGCAAAAACTCAGGAATTTCTTCTTCTTCCTCCTCTTCTTGATTTTCTTCCTCTTCTATAATTAGTGAAGTATGTGGTCTTTTCTTCCCATGAGGAGGTGGAGGAGGTGGTGGGGGCACACTGGCTGAAGCAACCATTGAAGCCATTGCTGAAGAATCAAAAGGGGTCTTTCTCTCACCAAGATGAAAGTCAGAGTGAGGAAAGAAGGAGGGGTTTTCATCATTTGGGAGAAGGAAAAATTCTAAACCAATGAAAAGTGTTAATTTTACATCACATGACCAAGTATTACATCATTAGGAAACCAAAAGTGAAATGAACCAATGAAAAGTGTTATTATCGAGTCACATGACCTGTTGTATTTACGTTTCGCGCTTTGCTCCGCTTTCCGGTCCACTTCCGGGTCCGCTAACTTGGCGCGTCCAATGACGTATTACGCGATAACGCAAAACGTCATGCGAACGTAACAGTTACGCTAAAGGAACGTTTACCGGTTCGCGTACTAAGCCGCGGCTTTAAATTGAGCTAACGGGAAGCAGACCGGTTCGCGGACTGGGAGCGAAACAAAAAATTTTTTTTTACAAAAATTGTCTAAAATACATGAAAAATATATTTCTTGATTTAAAGAAGAATACATTTTACAGCTACAGATATTAGCTTTTAAAAAACCATTGAAATTCAATGAAAAAACCATAGGTTATAGACCATATATAGTTAGGAATTTGCATTTTCAAAACCTTTAAAATTCAATGAAAAAACCATTGGTTTTAGGCCATATATAGTTAGGGATTTGCATTTACAAAACCTTATTTTACTCGCATAAAACCATTGAAATTCCATATATAGTTAGATGCGCTAACTATATATCGCGCACCCGCAATCCACTGCTGATGATGTCACATATTACATCATTCATGACATGGTCAGTGACATCACTGATGACATCACTGATGACCACTCAAATGACATCACTGATGACATCTCAAATGACATCACTGATGACATCACAGATGACAACTCAAATGACATCACAGATGAAATCATTAATGTGTTAATACGATGAACCTCTACAGACTCTGATATATCCTTAGATACACTCAGTGAAAACAGACACTCACAGATTGTCACTCATCCATGGAGTTACTCATACACCTAGACAGTCATGCAAAGAATCAAACACACCTCCAATTCCTCAACTATACAGTTATACACACCTTACTTATTGAAACATATTCTAACACATATTTACTCTCTTATATAATCCCTAATAAAAGTTCACAATGATCCATACAGCCACTCACACATTCACTGGCTCTAATGCACAGTTATTTATATATGTTAACTCTCACATGTACTGTGTTTTACATATGTACTTACTTTGACATGTAGCACTGAGATATCCATTCACTCACCAATACACTCATGCACACAGTCAACCGCCCATACAGCTGTTTCCACATGCACTTTTGAAACCATACATCTAGTGAATCAACTGCTCACACATCTATGCACAGAGTCACACACCTCCCAGCCACTCACACACATACTCAGTCTCCCATACAAATACTTGAGCAACCAATCAATAACCCATATAGTTATTCATATAGCTACTGATCAACACATGCAGCAGTTTACAGAACAACAGATATAATGATGCACAAATTAATACAGTTTAATCACTAACCCATGCACTCAGTGAGACACATTTAATCACTCCCTCATACAATCTGTCATGCACCTACTAAATCCTTCATCCAGACATTTATACATCCACTCATTCTTCAATATGTAAGACATATTTTAACTTTACAGAAACATACAGTCACTGGATGTTGTGATCAGTGATGTCATCAGTGATGTCACTGACCATGTCATGAATGATGTAATATGTGACATCATCAGCAGTGGATTGTGGGTGCGCGATATATAGTTAGCGCATCTAACTATATATGGAATTTCAATGGTTTTATGCGAGTAAAATAAGGTTTTGTAAATGCAAATCCCTAACTATATATGGCCTAAAACCAATGTTTTTTTCATTGAATATATATATATATATATAAATGATCAAGGCTGCAAGGACAGCTGAAATGAGTTGTGACTGTTTATTGTGAAAAATAAATCCACATTGCCAACCAGAAAAGGAGTTTGTTCCATTGCTTCATAGCCATTTCGGAAGTTGGAGTCGGCAAACTTGTGGTTAATATATATATATTCACTGAAAAAACCATAGGTTTCAGGCACG
>NW_028254439.1:0-57677 GCF_964263255.1 Lissotriton vulgaris | reverse complement strand
TAGTAAGTATAGAGCAGAGGTCTTCAAACGTTTGTAGGTTGAGCCCCCCCAGCTGAATTTTATTAGATGTTGGGTCCGCTACCACCTGACAAAAGGTTCTGGAATTGACCGCCACACGCATATTCCGGGCATATCCAGCAAATAATGTTCAATACAATAATAGTGTTTAGTGAACTGCAGGTTTGTGAGTGGGTGTGGTGAAATGACAGAGGCTTTTTACAGAGCTCAAAACACCACTTTTCAAGATAAAATGTGCACACATTGTTTTTACTAAGATGCTTTGTTTTACACATGACATAGATTGAGAATAACACCACCAACATAAATGTGACAGGCGTGCCTGTTTTTCAGAGATGCTCAATCTGTGATGGATTTTTGCTACTGCCATCCTCCGGTTGTGCTCCACATCTAGTCTTGAACGGTACTGAGTCTTTAAACTAGGAACTCAATCTCACATAAATAGGAAGAGCTGAAAAGCAAGAGAGTTTTGATAGCAGTTTCTCCCAATTCTGAATATTATGCAGACATTTTCAGCCAAGACAGTGACTGTAAGGGAGACAGTGTTGTTAGATTTTTCAAGCACTCCCTAGCTCAGAGCTGGTACACAAGAAAACAATCGTATCTAGAAATCATTAACAAACGTTTTAGGCAGCATTATAATGTTATAATTGCCTACCAACCAGTTATGGATCTGGAGACAGTTGAAAGTCCACATGAGGGCGCTGAACGAACACCTAATTGAGAATTCCTTAGTGGTACGATAAGTTGCTTTGCCTGAAGCAGTGGGGGTTTAAGACACGGTGGCCTTATGTTTAATAAAAATAGAACTAACAATAAATTAATGATGTTGTCTATTTTACTTCAGAGTAATGTTGTCTGACAGACTTTGTGATGGCATGGACATGTTCAGTACTGTTTTGAGTTCAGTACAGCTTTGAGTTTAAATGATTTACTTTCAGCTCTGCCATACCCTATTTCGCCAGGCTACTAATGGTGCACAGGCGCTGTAGTCGAAATTCTAAAAGCATTTACATCTAATATTCAGAGATAGTGGTGTGTTTTCACTGTTGTAACAAAGCAGCAGCCCACTAATTTTACAGTGAATAATAGCTGTGATATCATCCAATTTCTCATATGTGAGGACCCGCTTGGATCTAACTTTTTTATGGTTAACTTTTTTATGGTTGTTGCCTGAAACAAACACATTTCTCTGCAAATAGTAATAGACTCCCTTACATCAATCACATTAAAAAGAAATTAAACAAAACGGTATTTGCCAGAATCTGTTTAGGAATCATTCCAGGCCATCAAGGCAAAAACAGAACTGTCTCTATCAAGGGGCCCCTGGAAGGCTGGATTGCAGTGCATTTAGATGTCTCGTTTTGTAATTTTGGATGAAAACCTTGATGGGGCAGGAAATGTTTATACTTGTATACAGGGGTGAGTGAGGTGACCATATGAATTTGGGTGTGCATGTTAGTGCAGAGTGTGACAAATGAATGTATGGTTAGTGGTGGACTTATTTGAGTGAGATTGCAGATTGAGCAGTGAGGGTGACAGGTGAGTGAAGTGTCACGAGTGCAGGTTGAGTAGTGTGCTCGTGTGACTGCAGGGTGAGGGTGAACAGCAAAAGTGCATTGTGAGTGCAGAGTGATCACTGTTAGTGGATGGTAATTGGGTGAATGGTGTGAGTGCATCGGGATCAGTGTGAGTGCAGGGTGAAGGTGAAAGTGAAGGGCGAGAATGAGGAGCAAGTGGTCTGAATGCAAGGTGCAATCCCAGACACTTGAAATAACTCAGCATGTTATTGACGGCATCTTAGGATTTCAAATGTGTTAAACTATTGTTATTATTGCAGCAACCAGGGATCAGGGTGGAGGAATGAAATAATGTGCTGATCCCTCAACAAACTTCCAGTCTTATGATTAGGGTTGCCAGCTCATCATTTTGATGTCACAGACGGTACAAAATTGGACTGTCACCTAAAGCTGTATTTTGCGCACTTGTCTGTGCATACTTTGAACAGCAAATATAAATAGAAATAACTTTTAATTGTTTTGTAAAGCTGTCAGAATGATCCATGACTGATAATAAAAGCGAACAAAGACAGAAAAGTCACATTACAAATGAATATATACTTCTTTATTTATAACCATATTTAGTGTCAAGGCAAGCTATTTGAAGACTGTTTAAACAACACATGGCTGGCTGGCATGTTGCGCACCTGCGTGTGTAATTTTAAAAGAAATTTTAGGGACGTTTTAAGGATTTTGAGGGCTCTGGGCCAAATGTATTTTGGGGGCCCCTGTTCGGACCAGCTTTGATTTTATGATCCAGTCTCAGCTCTTTCATGCCTTCTTTGGTCAAATACTAATTGTGTGTACATTTAATATTCAGGGATAGTGCTATGTGTTTTCAGTATGTAACAGAACAACAGTTCACTAATATTACTACAAATAATCTCTGTCACACCCTCCCATTTCTCATATATGAGGTCCTGTATTGATCTAAAATAAACTTTTTATATGGATGTTGCATGACGCATAAACACATTTTGTCCTCAAAATATCTGTAATAGACTCTTACACATTAAAAATGAATGATTGAAAAACGCTATTTATAACATTGTGTTTAAAAAATGTCAAGGTCATGAGGGCAAGACTTTGTAGAACAGAGCTGGCTCTTTCAGCCCCCCCCACCCCCTCTCCCAACCCCTTTGAAAGGCTGGGGCCCTGGTCCAGAGCCCACCTTGCCCATGCCTTTAAACGTCCCTGGAAACTTTGTCTCCTTTCTAGGAAGAGCTAACTCTCCCAGGAGGGGGTTAATTCATAGAGCTGAAATGCTTCAGCTACAGTGAGAGGCAAGGTGTCTCCTCTGTTATGATATCGAACAGGAAGGAACATGACAGTCTGTTGGTTTGCTTTCAGTTTTAGCAGAGGAGACATCCTGCCTCCCACTGCAGCTGAAGCATTTCAGCTCCTTGAATTAACCCCCTCCTGGGAGAGTTAGCAAGACAAAAGCATGGGCACGTAGTGCCCCATCGATTTGCCCTCCCTCCCCCCTCCAATCATACCGGAGTCCTCCAAGAAGACTTTCGACGCAGGGAACAAAGGTAAGATTAGAGTGGAGTGAACTCTGGTATAGAAGTTGGGTAACCTCTTTTCTTGAAGTTGCTCATTTGTAGATTTCTAGCTGCTTCGAGAGCCTCTGGCATACACGATATTCATTTAATCCTTAACATTTGTGAGAATGGTAGATTAGTGATCAAACTGGGCGGATGAATGCTGGAGTGCAATAACAAGTTGTTTCTGTCTGTTTCTTTTCTGTAAATCGAAGTTTCTAATTTTGGGTCCGCTTTAGTGATCAACACATCCAAAAATGATAAACTGGTGGTGCTTATGATATGCGTGATTTGTATCCTTGGATTTTCCATATTAATTTCCTGAATCTTTTCCTCCAATGCCCCTTGAGAACTGTTCCAAAATATTCAAATGTCATTAATGAATCTCCCGTAAAAAATACGATTTGCTTTCTAAATCTATGTCAGTGAAGATGTTATCATGTTCAAACGTGGCCATAAAAATGTTGGCAAAAGACGGTGCTCCGGAAAAACCCATTGAGGTCCCGCTAATTTGTAAATAAAAATCATCCAACCAAATGAAATAGATATGCTGTAAGCAAAATTGCAAAAGTTCTAACAGAAAAATGTTATTGGTTGCAATGATGGCAACTGTAAGAGGGCCCACTCGCATGCCTCTATGCCTTCCTGTAGTGGAATGGATGTGTATAAAGCTGTTACGTCAATTGAGCACAGTATCCATTCACAAACTTTATTCGACAATTAAGTCATAAAAGTATACATACATATATTACACCAATAGCGATAAAAAGGCATTAAAATCCATACAATAAATAATTTTTAAAAAGTATTAAACTAGAATAGACTATGTCGAATTACAGTTTAAAAGGCACAGTATCCACTGATCTTATGTATTGATTGCCAAGTTATCCAATAGTTGTAAAAAGTCTGTGGTGTCCTTGATGTAAGATTGACAAATCTGAACAAAAGACTGTAAGAAATAATCAATATACTGTTCAAGAGGTTCGAAGACCGATCCGCAACCTGACACAATAGGTCTAAAAGGTGGGTTAATGAGCTTTTTATGGACTTTAGGTAACATGTACAACCGTGGATGTCTGGGATATTGCAGTTAAAAAAATGTGTGTGTTGACCATAATCCAGTGCATGTCCATCGCATGTTCCAAAATCTTCATCAATGTTCCCATGATCTCTCATGTAGGATCTGATTCAAGCTTCATGTAAACCGTGGCATCCGCCAGATATTCAGTGACCTTTTGATGGTAAAAGGCACTATCCATGACCACCAGTGCTCCTCCCTTATCAGCCAGCTGAAACGTGAGCTGCTCATCTCTAGCCAAGTTGCACAGAATCTGTTTTTCCTGTTTAGACAAATTTGATCTGTTTTTCAACTCTTTGTAAACCAGGGTTTCAAAAGTATCAATTAATTTGTGTGTGGTTGGTGCCACAAAGGTACTCTGTGGTTTAAATTCCTTGTATGGAACCTCTTCCTGAACAGATTAATCGGATCTATCTTGAGATTGAGGTAACACATTCGAGAAAAAATGTCTCCGTCTTAAATTCCGTGTAAATTTGAATACCGAGATCGCTAATTCCATGTTGTCCGTGTCATACGTGGGCACTAAAGAGGTCCCTTTATTTAATACACGTTGTTTTTGTGCAGTCAAGGTTTTAGACAATATGTTAATAATCAGGTCATCTTCGTTTTGCTCCGTAAATGTCGTCCCTCTGCGTCTTTTTTTAGAGTTTTGTAATTGGGAGGTCGCCCTGATCCTTGGCTGTTCCCTAAAAAAGAGGAAGAAGAGGTAGTTGCCAGAGTTGATGCTGCTTCATCTTTCTGCCTCCCCGGTTCAACTGATTGTTGAGTTGCTTTGTCAGATTGTTGACTATCAGTTAATAGTGTTCTATTTGCCTCCAATTCACGATCCGAAATAATACTTTCCTGGCTTCCTTCTTGTGAGCCAGAGATTCCAGGTTCTGGAATGTGGTGAAGGTTGCCAGGACAAAGTTTGAACTAAGAGACAGTTACCCTGGTCTTGCTGCTGGATGGGGTCTCAAGCGTATGTTCTCCTTAATAAATTCTCTATTTTCATTCATCTGCCTAAGAAGTTGTTTCCTGAGAGGCTAAACCTTTACATTTTGGCGACGAGGATGGGATGGGTGTCTATGTAGAAAGACTTGTTCGAGAATGTGTGGATTGTATGAATTGTGATAAGTCGTTGAAGTGCAGAACTCCACCCATGGTGATTAGAGATCAAGCTACAGCTCCTTGGTCGGACATTTGTATTGATATTTTGGGATGTGTTCTTGACAAGACAAGAGACGCACTTTGGCAAAAAGATAATCCCTCACTCAAGAAGTTATTACCACGGCCAAAACCTATGAGCACTCAAAAGCCTGTGTTGAGATCATAAAAAAGGAAACCATCACAGAGAATAAAGACAATCCTGAAGTTAAAACAGTTGCTGATAAGTCTTCAATATTGAAAACTGTTCCGTTTAGAAAACCTGTCAATCAAAAAGTTTTTCAAGTGAAATGTTTTAGATGTGGAGACTCTGGTCATATGGCTGATTTTAAAAGTTGTCCTGGGTGGAAAGTTTTTTGTAAAAAATGTGGGAAAAAAGGGCATGTTACGAAATGTTGTAGATCAAATTCCTACCAAAAATCGGTGAAAGAGATTGACCTTTTTGATGATGAATGTGAGGAAGTCATAATTCACCAAATTTTGGCTGATAGATCTGATGGGCCTTATGAGGAAGTTCTTATCAATGGAGCTTCAGTCAAAATGTTGTTCGACTCAGGAGCAAAAATTACACTGATCCCCAAGGTATTCTATGACAATAATTTGCATGGTAAAGTGTCTCTGTTGAAACCTGGTGTTAAGCCAAAAGGTTATGGGGTGTTCCCATTGAGTTGAACGGCAATTTTTGTGGATCTATCAACTTCAAGGGAAGGGTTGTATCTGGGAAGATATATGTTTCGGTAAAAGGGGACTCACTTATTAGTTGGTTACACCAGAAGGAACTACATGTTTTTCTTGATCCTAATGAAGATCCAGAGGATCGTCTAAAAGATTTACCAGTGATAAGTGTGGTTGATGAACCTACTCATGTTCTGGTAAGTGAGTTTCCAAAGGTTTTTGCCAAAGAACTTGGTTGTTGCCAAAACCATATACATTGCATAAAATTGAAAGACAACTACATTCCCATAGTTGCCAAAGTTAGGAATGTTCCTCTCTTGGTGAGGGATAGTATGAGATCAGAATTGGAGAAACTCAAAGAGAAAGGGATTATTCAACCAGTTGAAGCTACAGAATGGGTCTCTCCGGTTGTTATGGCACGTAAGGCCAACGGAGAGGCCCGACTCTATGTTGACTTGAGAGAGCTGAATAAAGCAGTAATAGTTGACCACTATCCACTACCAAATATTACTGAAATGTTGTGTTCTCTGGACGGTGCGAAACACTTTTCATCGTTAGACTTAACCTCGGCTTATCACCAGGTTAAGTTGCATCCCTCATCACAAGACCTAACTGCGTTTGTGATGCCCTTTGGCACATTTAAATATCTGTGAATGCCTTTCGGCTTAATCTCAGCTGCTTCCGTCTTTCAGAGAGTGATGGAAGACATTCTTAGGGATCTGAAGGGAGTAAAAGTATATCAAGATGATGTACTTATTTTTGCGTCAAATGAACAAGACCCTGACATAAGACTCAGGCAGTTGCTAAGTAAATTGCAAGATGCTGGTCTCACTATTCGAGCTGATAAGTGTAAATTTAATGTAAGGGAAATTGAGTATCTTGGTCATTACATTTCTGCAGAAGGCATTAGACCAAAGTCGAATTTGGTTAACTCTATCATTAAGTTGCGTTCACCGTCTACTAAGGATGAACTCATTAAATTCTTAGGTATGGCTGAGTTTTACCATAAATTTGTTCCAAATTTTGCTGGGAGGATGTTGGCTCTTAGATCTTTGTTGAAAAAGGGGTGTGAGTTTTAGTGGTCTGAAGTTTGTGAAAAGGAATTCACAGATATCAAAAACGTACTTAACGAAGCTCCTTCTCTGAGTAGCTTTAATCCTTCTAAGGCTTCTTATCTAATGACAGATGCTAGCTCAACTGGAGTGGGAGTTGTCTTGTTGCAGAATATTGATGGAGTTGAGAAAACCATCTTGTTTATCTCCAGGCCTTTAAGAGGCGCAGAAAATAATTATTCGGTTATAGAAAAGGAAGCTCTTGGTGTGTTCTGGGCTGTTAAAAAATTACGAACATTTTTGTGGGGTAAGAAATTTAAAGTCTTGTCTGACCACAAACCTCTCAAGGAGATATTCACAAAAAAGAGGATTGATTTTGTCAGTCATCGTATACGTAAATGGGTAGTAGCCCTTCAGGAATTTGACTTTGATCTCACATATCTTCCTGGAGCTAACAATGTTTTAGCTGATTGTCTCTCTAGACTAGGAAGTGAGAGTGAGGTAGAATGGTTTGGTGGAGAAGAGCTAGAAGAAGAAGTTAATGTGTGCATTATAATTGAAGGGATTATTACTGAAGATGAATGGAATGATGGTCTGGTGGCTGATACCATTTTACAAAGTGTCATTACCATGATTAAAGGAACTTGGTGTGAGAAGAATGATTGTGACGATGCTCTCAAGGGTTTCTGGCAAGTTAAAAATGACTTGTCGGTTGTAGATGGTGTATTGTTACGTGGCAGTAAACTGGTTCCACCTCTTATCCTGAGAGAAAAGATAGTTAAGAATGCCCATGCCTCTCATATGGGTATAGCCAAAACCAAAGAGAGGATAAGAGCAGTGTACTGGTGGCCTGGGATGGATGTCTATGTAGAAAGACTTGTTCGAGAATGTGTGGATTGTATGAATTGTGATAAGTCGTTGAAGTGCAGAACTCCACCCATGGAGATTAGAGATCAAGCTACAGCTCCTTGGTCGGACATTTGTATTGATATTTTGGGACCTATAAGGTTAAATTCTCAAAATCGCTATGTCATAGTCTGTCTTGATATGTATTCACCATGGCCAGAGATTAAGGTGGTTAACTCAGTTGAGTGGTCTGTTGTGGTGAATTTTTTAGATGAACTATTTGAACGTGAGGGATTTCATTGCTCCATCCTGTCAGATAACGGGGTCCAATTTACATCTCATGTCATGGAAGACTTTTTGATCTCGAGAGGAATTATTCAAAAGAAATCTACCTTTTATCATCCAAAAAGTAATGGTGTTGTGGAGAGGTTTATAAAGGTTCTAAAAGAAACTCTGCAACATGCTAGGCCTTGTGGTGCTTTTTGGGAAACTGCTTTACGGAAGAAAGTGAGGGAATATCGTTTCACCCCTCATTCTTCAACAGGGGTAGCTCCTTTTCGCCTGTTTAAAGGGAGAATAGCCAATATTGAGATGAATCCTTCCTGGATCTCTACCAAAAGAGTTTTGTTTAATGTGAATGTTGATAGCATTGATGGTTGGAAGGATAAAGAAAGAAACAAAATGAATGAGAGGAAAATTCGCTATGATACAAGAAAAACTGTAAAGAACACTGTTATCAAAGTTGGTGAGTGGATCAAAATTAGATTACCAAGGAAGGGATCAGGTATGTCTAAGTTCAGTAAACCCCTTCGGGTGATAAAACTTTTTAAGAATGCCATACAAACAAGTGACCACGGGATATGGAATTTGAACAGGGTGGCGAAGTGTTCATATTCTCACTCCACATGTGATTCTTCTCAATTGTTACAGAGACAAAGTAATGAAAATGTTGGAGCATTTGGGAGCTCTAATAGATCGGAACGTTTGAAGCGTGCTCCTCTTTACTAACGTGATTTTGTTGCTTGATTTGTATGTTATAACCTGTGGCAAGTTATCTACCTCGCTCATGTAGACAGGAATGTTTTAAGTGTGTTCCTCTTTACTTATGCGTTTTGGTTGTTCAAGTTGTAAATAATATACCCAGTAGCAAGATATTTATTTATTTTCTTATTTTGTTTATTCATGGAGGGGAAGGTGATGTGGTGTGATGTGGTGTCCTCTGGCTTCCTTCTTGGAATGTGGTGAAGGTTGCCAGCACAATGTTTGAACTAAGAGACAGTTGCCCTGGTCTTGCAGCTGGATGGGGTCTCAAGCGTATGTTCTTCCTAATAAATTCTCTATTTTCATTCATCTGCCTAAGAAGTTGTTTCCTGAGAGGCTAAACTTTTACAGCTGGTTTCTGTATTTCTCTTTTCCGGGCATAGACTTCCGCCCATGTATGCACCTCATTCCGTTTGTAATCAAGGGTGTCTCGACGGAATTTTCTTAATTTCCGTTCCTGGATCTCTTTGCCATAAGCGTCTAATTTGTTGTTTAGTTCCTCAAGAGTGATTTTCCAATATTCCCCCTTGCATCTAGATGATAAGTCTGCTTTGATCTGTTCTGCCTCTTCCTCTAGATCCCCTATAGGTTTAGCCAGTTCCTCAATTAATGACAAAATTAAATCTAATGAGCATTTATTGAGAATGGCCTGCCATTTCTCCATAAAGATGTTGTTGAACTGGAATTTATATATTAAAGGTTTGATGGGTAGTCTTAAACCACGGGGAATTCTTTGGGCCTTGTGATACAGAATCAATGTGGGAGCATGCGACCTCTGAATTAAACATCTTCTTGTGATGAATTCTAATTGTCTGAGGTGTTGTGATATTGAGCCTCCCTGCACTTTGAAAGTTGTAGTTTCGTGTATCAGCGCATAAATGTCAGGTTGAGCTGATGTATAGTTATGTGCCCACATGCATCAAACTCCCGTTTTGCGTTTCCAAATTTGCGATTTTTACCGAATCGCAAATATGGATTCGCAAAACGGGATGCATCATAGAAAGTGCATAATATTTCCGATTCGGTAAAAATCGCAATTTTTACCGAATCGCACATATTATGCTAATTCGCTATTCCCATTGATTCCTATGGGCCAAAAGGCCCATAGGAATCAATGGAAATTGCGAATTCGCAATTTTGAATTCGCAAATGTTGATGCATTCCATGGGTGCAGGGGGGGGTTCAAAGGACCCCCCCGCACCCATGAAATGTATTTTTAAATGGATGTTTCACACACACATGTCCTAAGGACATGTGTGTCTGTAACATGACATTGTTTAAAATGTAAATTAGAACATTTTAAACATTTTTCGCAATTTACCACGAGGTTCAACCTCGTGGTAAATTGCACTTGCAAACTTGGTATTCGCAATTTGTTTTCAGAATGATGCATTGCATTTAAGGAATCGCAAATTTGCGATTCCTTAAATGCAATCGCATTCTGGAAAGTCGCAATATTAGCGATTTTCATAAAAAAATAATGATGCATTCCAAAAAGCATTTTTGGAATCGCAAACGGACGATTTTAAGGAATCGCACCGTTTGCGACTCCAAAAATGCTTGATGCATGTGGGCAATGGTGTCTGCTCTATTCTCAGTGATGTGCTAGATAGCTTCAAAGGACATTTTCAAACCTGGGGTGCAGCAGCTACAATGGCTCAAGAATCAAATAATAATAGTGGTGGTGCGCACACCTTTTATGTTATGTTTAAATCAATATTTATGCTTCTTAATCTCCTATGTGTGCTGCCAGGAGGCAGTAGCCTGCATGAACGAAAACCCAAGTGACTCTTCACCTATTTCCTGGCTTCACAGCAATTAAATCATTAAACTACTAATAGAGTTAATCCAAAGTTAGACCACTTTCACCCTCTGAATTTTTCCATTAATTCATGGAAGTTTAAATTCAATAGTGAAACACATCAACATCAAAAATAGTGATCATTGCATGTTAAACAGCATTAAAAAAATATAGCACATCATAAGGATCCTCATGTTCATCTTCAATGTGCTTGATTAGCGTGATACCCAATGCTTTTCTGGATGTATAAATCCCTTCTTCAGGGGCCGCTGTACCTGAAACCATATTCTTCCATCAGTCTTAAGTGTACATTTCAATGTCAGGGTAAGACCAATACCATTTGTCGATTGTTTACAGCGCATGGCAGATAGAGAAAAAAAAAATGAAAACAAATCCAGTGCAAAGAAATTTGAAAAAGAGAATATAGATAAGAAGACCACTTCCCCATTCTAAAAGTTAGTGCGCTGTTCGTGAAACGCAGAATCCATTCGAGCCTGTCCAACATGCGTGAGACCATTGCACTAGTGTAAACACCTGTGTTCCTACAAACAGCCATCAATGCCAATAACAGCGTGCGCATGCTTACATAAGTCGTGTTGCCAACATATCATGCAACCCACTTGAGAATGACAAAGTGTCCCCAGTCAAGTCCAAATCCCAAGATGGCTGCCAACACGTCTTGATTAATCATGTCTTCTTCATTTTCGTATTCTGACGGGTTCAACCTCTATTTTTCTTCTCCAATAAATGACACATCTTGAATATCTTCATTCCCGCTTGCGTTGATTATTCTAATGCGGGAAACCTCTATCCCTCACATTATGCTATACAAACAATCCAATTGGTCCAAAACTTGGCAGGTAATGAATTTGAGGCGCTGTGACCAATTTCTCTGGCAGTCCTTTTTCGGCCCTGACTCCCTGTGAGAGATAGGATCAATTTATAGGCACTGTATTTAGTTCATAGAGCTGATGATAACTCCATACCAGTTTAACTAGTTGAGGGGCATATGATCAAGCGGCAGCGATAATTATCGCTGACCGCACTTAGCGCGCATTTTCCTATCGCCGGCTATCGCTGGAACTTATCGCCATGTTAGCGCTGTATTAACAACGCTTAGCGCCATGGCTATAAATATTCCAGCGATAGTGGGGATATCGCTGTTTTCCATGGAACAACGCTGGATTTCCTGCTATGTTCCATGGAAAACAGCGATATCCTTGATGATAGGGCCTGTGGTCTTAGCCACACAATCCACCCCCCATTGTTGGTGTGCCTTAGTCTGGAATTTAACAGACTTTAAATTCCAGCGTTAAGGCCCAGTTAACGCGAATAAAATCAGCGCAAACCCGGACGGGGGTTCGTTTTAAATACAGCGAAGCACCGTTGGCGATATTTTATAATGTAGTTGTAAGGGGCACGCCTACCTTGCATCTCAGCGATGCGAGGAGATAGGAAACCGGGCGCTAAGGCAAGGAAACACGCGCTAGCGTGTCCTTGTTAATAAAGCAATAAAATTATCGCCGCTTTTCGCCCGAAAATGGAAGCTAAAGTGGCGATAATGTTATCGCCGGCCCTTGAAAATATGCCCCATAGACTTGTAGACATTTTAGATCAGCAGTAGCATCGCTCCTTAAAATCCCAAAAGTAAAACATTCTATGGTTGGTGGCAGGGCTTTTTTCTGTTCAGGTGGAATGTTCTCCGAATTTCTCTTCCTGCAGAAAGCAGTTTGCTGAAAATGTAGAAAATCCCTAAAACGTTGTTTACTTACCCTAAAGTTCAACCAGTATTAATCTTACACATCCCCACCCTTCTGACCGGGCGAGTCTCCAGGAACAGAAAAGCTCGCACGTGAGCATGACTCAGCAGTTTATGTTTTTCCGAATCCTTGTGTTTTGCAGACGCACCGGAAGTGTTCTACCATTCTGAAGCCAGCGCGCGATAAACCCTCTATATGCACATTGCTCTTTTTAGCGATTGTGCTTTCCGAGAGGCGCTGTCAGCAAATACAATCCCACTTTCTTTGGTAAAATAGATATATTTTTAAAAACATAAAACAAGCTATAAGACATTAGAAGAGATGGGGTTTACTGCTGCTACCTCTCTCTCTCTGGTTTTATGTTCTGCTGTGTTTTGGGAGCTAGCATTGTCGGCACTTTGTAATCCGTTGCATTTTTGTGCGTAACAATCTGTGCGAGAAATAAGATTGCATTTTGTTCGAGTCCTAGAAGAGGAGCTGTCAAGTTGGCCTCGTGTGACGTGTCTGTGTTCCTGGGATTCAGGGCGCAGCTCCTAAGACTTGCAGCGAACAAGAAATGTGGCAATATGAAAATATTTCTTTTTTTTTTTTTTTACTGTTTATTCTCCGCGTGGAAGGGAACAGACAGATCTTTTCTGAACCTGAGCACGATAAACGGGAGGCTGAAAATGGACGAGAACAGCTGACTGTGAAGTTGACAAAACATAGGTTGTGTTGTCAAAGCGGAGAAACTATTGGGTGTCTATGAAACATGAAACAGACATGGCTTGGCAGTTCGGGCTGGACTGTTCCCATGAGGCACAGGGTCAGACTGATTTGCATATAGCCATGTCTGAACTGGGGTGGCAGAGTGGGCTAAAGAACGGTGATGGATTAAACCCAGATCTTTTGACTGGCTGTGAGTGTTTGATTGATTCAGATGCTCCGTCCATCACTACCCCCTTTTGTACCGCTTTTGGCCGCCATAAGTGTGGCAGGGTATACTCAGACATGAGTCCCTTGCTCACTTTGCCACTGGATTCAAGCAAGGGCTGAAGATGGGTGAAATGCCAGAAAACGGTTCTCGGAGGCTTGTTTTCGGTCCAGGGAAGACATGGTTTGGCAGTTTGGGCTGGACTGTTCCCATGAGGCACAGGGTAAAACTGATTTGCATATTGGGCTAAAGAACGGTGATGAATTATACCCAGATCTTTTGACTGGGTGTGAGTGTTTGATTGATTCAGATTCTCCGTCCAATGCCAGAAACCAGTCCTGTTTCCGATCCAGGAAAGACATGGCTTGGCAGTTCGGGCTGGACTGTTCCCATGAGGCACAGGGTCAGAATGATTTGCATATAGCCATATCTGAACTGGGGTGGCAGAGTGGGCTAAAGAACATTTGACTGGGTGTGATTGATTCAGATGCTCGTCCATCACCACCCCCTTTTGTACCGCAAGAGAATACTAAACAAGCATTTGCAATGCAATAGGTCTCACATTAATTAAGTTTGAGCTATTGGCATTGCTAAATAATGCAACACCAATTGCAACAAAAGTCTATAAATTGTAGGCCAAAAAATGTGTATTTATTTTTGTAGCAATGGTGGCATGCTGCGCTTTAGATGAATATGTTTAAAAGTAAAGTGTGCCATACTGCGATCGCTACAATAGTTAATTGTGGATGCGTTAACAATTGATGTGTGCACTGATGGCTGGTGGTGTGTGTGTCTGTAGAAATTGTGCATTTATGGCTGGTGGTGTGTGTGCCTGGTGGAAGCATGCACTGATGGCTGGTGGTGTGCGTGCCTGGTGAAAGCGTGCATGACGGCTGGTGGTGTGTGCCTGGTGAAAGCAT
The DNA here is from genome assembly GCF_964263255.1 of Lissotriton vulgaris. Lineage (NCBI taxonomy): Eukaryota > Metazoa > Chordata > Amphibia > Caudata > Salamandridae > Lissotriton > Lissotriton vulgaris. The sequence goes on along the minus strand of NW_028254439.1, from coordinate 43,324 downwards.
GCACTGACGGCTGGTGGTGTGTGTGTGCCTGGTGAAAGAGTGCACTGATGGCTGGTGGTGTGTGTGCCTGGTGAAATCGTGCACTGACGTTTGGTGGTGTTTGAGCTCGGTGAAAGCGCGCACTGACGGCTGGTGATGTTTGTACCCGCTGAAAGTGTGCATTGACGACTGATGGTGTCTGTGCCTGTTGAAAGTGTGCATTTACTGTGTGGCTGTGTGTGTGGTTGTGTGTGTGGTTGTGGTTGTGTGTGTGGTTGTGTGTGTGTGGTTGTGTGTGTGTGATTGTGTGTGTCGTTGTGTGTGTGATTGTGTGTGTGTGGTAGTGTGTGTGGTAGTGTGTGTGTGTGGTTGTGTGTGTGTGGTTTTGTGTGTGTGGTTGTGTGTGTGGTTCTATGTGTGGTGATATGTGTGGTTGTGTGTGTGGTTGTGTGTGTGTGGTTGTGTGTGTGTGTGGTTGTGTGTGTGTGGTTGTGTGTGTGGTTCTATGTGTGGTGATATGTGTGGTTGTGTGTGTGGGTGGTTGTGTGTTTGTGGGTGTGGTTGTGTGTGTGATTATGTGTGGTTGTGTGTGTGGTTGTGGTTGTGTGTGTGGTTGTTGTGAGAAGGTGGCCTGATATGCAGTGCTCACTATTCTAGTGATCACTATGTATCAGTCCAACGACCCTTATTGATGATGGGTTGTAAGTCAACCTTATAGACCAGCTATCCTAGTAGCGTGGATACGAGCAGTCTAAGGCTAAAGACTCGAGAGGGCGTGTTAAGCCAGCTGTTATACCATCACATATACCCCTTGAACACCAAGTGAAAGGACACCACACCGGTGTTATGAAAATAAACAGTGTATTTATTAGAATCACAACAGCCCTGTACTCTTTATGAGGACAGGGTACTAAGCACAAAACAAAACTCTTACGAAAATACTCAAGTTAGCACAGTATATACAAATGCCCGAGGGGCACGATAAACCATATACTCTGAAAGTGGAATGCGAAATTACTAGCAGGTAAGTACAGTACTAATAGGCTTTGGAATCGCTAGGACTTGGCTATAGAATCTTTAGATTACGTCTAGGAAGCCTAGGGGACTCGGGTGCAGAGTGTGCACTCTCACGCGGGAGGCGGGACAAAGTCTATGGTAGCTAGATTTCACAAAGTTAGTGTTCTCGGGCGAACCAGACTAGGTAGATCGAAAACGACAGTGGATCGTGACCCTTGGATAGTGAGGCTATGCTGGGGCACCGAAATGCCGAAGTTACCTAGCCCAGGGGCTGCAGCTGCATATGTCTCAAAAGACGTCGGGAATCCTCGTAGACGGACCAGGAGCCTGGAAGAAAGATGCTGGCAGGCGACCAGTGAAGAGAGTTCGAAGTGATCCAAGCCTGGATCTTGAAGATAGATGACACCTGAAAGCAGAGGGGACCAAGTTCGTGACTACTAGCCAGTAGTCAGGTGGCACCAGGAGGGCACCGGATGGTAGTCACCTCGACTAGGTGAGTGGGCGACGCTGGGCTCTGCAGATCTCACGGACCAGGAGGCGTTGTGGGCGACCAGGATGGAGGAGCGAGCTGTCCCACGATGGATGAAGCTGTCGGCGTCGCTGGACCCAGGATTGGGCAACAAAGCCTTGGCTAATTCAAGCCCACGCGGTGGACCTAAAATGGCATCTGGAGTGGACCAGGAGGGTCCGGGGGGGGCTCCTCTCTTGGAAGGGAGCAAGGGCCAGTCTGGAGCAACCAGACCAGCAGCAGTGATGTCGTCGGGCGTCGTTCAGAAGGCCACAAGCCAGCGGGCTAGTAGCCAAACAACGCGGTGAGCAGCAAAAAGCAGAAGGGCCCCACGCAGATCGTGGAGATGCTGGGAGGCTGTACTTCGGTGCTGGAGCTGCTCAGGGTCGGGGCTTCTCGGACCCCAAAACACTCACCAGAGGGACACTCGGCGGGCGTGCTGTAAAGAAGTCGTGCAGTCTTGGCGATAGTCGGTCCCTCGAGGTCTCGTCGCACTCACGGTTCTCAGCTTGGCTGTAGAGGTGAGTAGAGGTCAGAGGTGCCAGGGAAGCCGCGTCTCATCGAGCTGTGTCGTCGGATTCCTGAGGAAGGACTTGCAGCAGACCGCAGTGTTCTTAAGATGGTGCCTGCGGATGCAGGGTGACTACTCCTTAGTCACAAGGGAGAATCTTGAAGCAGAAATCTTGAAGTCCTTTCGTAGAAAGTCGTGTCTTGATTCCAAAGATGATCTAATTTGAACAGGGGGCCCGCTCCCATCTTTATACTAAGAAGAGGGGCTGACCCGGTGACTAGGTCCTGCCTATGGGTGGGACTAGGAGGGGGGTGGTTACACCCCTCTCCCATGCCGGACTTTCCCCAGGCCAGGGGCTGGTGTGCCCCTGGAACTGGTTCTGACCGGCCTATGCGTAGTGAGCACCGGGGTGCCACTCAGCAGTCACCTTCCTGTAAAGCCCTGCCTACCCAGGATACACAAAACCCTGTCTGGGACGGTGCTAGCACCGCCCTTGACAGGAAACCCTTTGTCCAGGCTCCCCTCGCTGGAAGGACTCCCAGCTGCAGGGGGTCAGACTCGTGTCTGTGGTGGCAGCATACATTTTGTGGAGCTGAGGCTTCGTTTAACTTTAACCGGGGCTCACAGTTACATACATGTCGTGTCCCTCTAGAAGGGTGGAATGCTAACCCCGTCGCCAGAATTGGCGAGGGGTTAGTATTCCAATTCGTATGACACCTTACTCGACATGTTTTGATAAAGCAATACCAAAGATAGCATTTAACCGCGAGGATTATAATGCACTTAAGAGTATATGGTATGTGTTATCATGGAACAGCTATTAGGACTTGGTTCCGCAAGCTGCAGACAGGCTCAGCTCATGCCAGAGCACCATCTCACACGATTCCAAGCACTCTGCCTTCAGGATTGTCAAGGCCTGCCATAGGAGTGACTGATAGGAATCTGTGTGTCTATTTTTAGGGTTAGATATAGGTATACTATATCTACAGCAAAGGGTGATTACACGACTTTGCCCCAGCTGTCATGCAGCCAGTTGTGTCAAATTTAGAAGGCCAGCCAGGGGTGGCATAATACATGCTTCAGCCCCTGGTAGGCCCTGGGTACACCTATGCCCTGAGGTACAGGGTCTGATAAGGTGGCCCAGTACCAATTGGAAATGTACCTAAGGTACATGGAATCCATTTTAGAGAGAGAGCAGTAGGCCTGGGGTCCTGATTGGCAGGGTCCCAGGCCAACTATGTCGTAAACCAGCTATAACACAGGGCAAAAAGTTGGGGGCAACCATAGTCAGGAGGTACCTTCCTACACATCCCCCCCCCCCCCCCCCAAACGAAAGGAGATAAGGCTATCCTTGTCCAGGTAAGCCTCTATTACCTAAGTGGCCATATAAGGAAGGACCAGCTCTGGCTTGGTTTCCCCCTGTGTCATGGTCCACTAAGCAACCCCTCACCCTAAGGGTATCTGAGGGTCTCCACCATAGGGAATCTCTGCCTCTGGTGTGTCTTGGGAAAGAAGAAGGCTGATGCTGGGATGGAGTACTGAAGTGAGGCTCCTCTGCCTTTGGGCTCAACTTCCTCCAATCACCATTCATCATGTGTGCCTTTCTTTCTTTAGCTGAGATGCACTGAGCTCTCAGGGTCAGCCTCTGGCTACCTAAAGCTGGAGGCTGAGTCCCTCTGTTTGGCTTACTGGAGGGACAGGTCAGGTTTGGGGGTTTTAGGCCCCAGGTTTGGCTGTGCCCAACAGTGTCCAGCTGTGGGAGGACCCTAACTACTTTTAAGGGGGATCCCTCAGGAGTCTGTTTTATTTTCACTTGGCTAGGTTTACCAGCTTCAGTGATCCTAATCTGTTGATTAAGGAGTTCTGTTGGACAGGGGGTCCCTTGGGGTCCACCACTGGCCTCCCTGACCTCTTCAGCCCTGGGCTGACTGAGGCAGGGTAGAGAGGGGCAGGTTACCTGCTCCAGACTGGGTCCCACCTTGGAAGGGTCCACTGACATCAGGGGCTCTGCCAGGCCAGGCCTGACTACCTCTGCGGCAGTTCCTTCACAAGGGGTCAGATCAGTTCCCTGAGGAGGCTGATCCTTTCCTAGAGTCTGGTGGGAGGGAGATTCCTCTTCCTCCTCAATGCTCTCTGTCTGAGTGGAGTGATCCCTTGTTTCAGGCTTCACAACACTATCTGTTTGAGTGGAGGCTGAGACCATTACAGCCTTGCCAACCTTTTCAGGAGGGCACTCAGTTTGTGTTTGGGCTGTGACTGTCACAGCCCTCCTATCCTGTTCTGGGAAGTCTGTCTGAGCCTGGGCAGGGGCTACCACTGCCCTTCCAACCTTTTCAGGGAGGACTGGTGCTTGGACTGGGGCTGTAGCTATTACTGCCCCACTAACCCTTCTGGATAGGCCTATCATCCTGGAGTGGGTTTCTTGCTCCACCTCAGCCCATGCTGAGAGTTCCAGGTCATTCCCCAGTAAGCAATCTACAGGTAGGTTATCTGTCACTGCCACTCTCATGGGCCCTGTGACATTACCCCAGCTGAGCTTGACTACTGCCATGGGATGCCTTCTTTTCACTCCATGAATGTCTGTCACCTGATAAGTAAAACCAGGGGTCAGTTGAGCAGAGGGGACCAGATGGTCAATCACCATGGTGATGCTGGCCCCTGTGTCTCTGAATGCCTCAACTTTCTGACCATTGACTAGGAGCTCTTGTCTATACTTTCCCAAAATGTGAGGACCAGTAGTGAAGTTGGCAAACCCCATGCCAGTCTCACAGACAAGAGTGTTGTTAGGGGATCTGGCTAGGCCATAATCCTCCTGGTTTCCCAAAGTAATGCCCACCACATTCTTGGGGCACTCCCACCACCTGGGGGATTACCACTAGTGGTAACAGGAGGTCTGGGAGTATTACCTGGGGGTATGTTTTCCTTATTGCTATTTTTAGGGCAACTGACATCACTTTTGTAATGGCCCACCTGTTTACAGGTATGGCAATAAGGTTTCTTCTGTTCTGAAGGAGTGTTCTGGGACCCACCACCCTTGTTGGAGTTTTGGGGCCTTTGAGAAGTCTTCTCTGTGGATTTATCCCCACCCTTCTCTTGAGGCTTGGTTGATTCCTTCTTTTGGTCACCACCCTGGTTCTTAGGCCTGACCCTGGTTCTGACCCATTTGTCTGCCCTCTTACCCAATTCCTGTGGAGAGGTCAGATCAGAGTCTACCAGGTGCTGGTGTAATAACTGGTTCTGACAATTACTTAAGATTTGCTCCCTCATAATTAGATTGTACAATCCTTTAAAATCAGTAACCTTACTACCCAGTAGCCAGCCTTCAAAAGCCTTAGTGGCACAATCAACAAAGTCAGTCCAATCCTGAGACTGAGTTTTCTGGGTGTCTCTGAACATCATCCTATACTGTTCAGTGGTTAAACCAAACCCATCAACCAGTGTATTCTTCAGGACTTGGTAATTGTTAGCATCCTCAGCTCTAGTAGTGAGGAGCTTATCTCTACCTTTACCTTCAAAGGAGAGCCACAAGATAGCTGCCCACTGACTCTGGGGGACACACTGTACAGTGCAGGCCCTCTCCAAAGCAGTAATCCATTTGTGGATGTCATCTCCTTGCTTAAAGGAGGGCACTATCTTACTCAGGTGCTTTGTATCAAAACTCCTTTCCCTATTGCTAGGTATAATGCTGCCACCAGTGGGTTTTGACCCACTCAATTCTTGCTCTCTTGCAAAGGCAAGTCTTTCTTTGGCCAGGGCAAGTTCTTCCCTTTCAATCCTCAGATTGACTTCCCTTTCCTTGGCTTCATAAATTCTCCTCTGAGGGGAGGTCATCCTCCTCAGAGCAGAGGCCTGAGAGCCATTGGTTTGAATGGATCTGTTAGAGCCTCTTGATAGAGACCTAACTCGTCCACTCCTAATGTTAAGCTAACCTGAGAGGGGCCCCAGGGATCTCCTAGTACCATTCTCATGCCTGCTTAAGTTGGACCTGGTTAGTCTGCTGACTTCTACCTGTCCCTTGTCTGCCTCATCCCCTGAGAGATCCTCATCCTCATCCCCTTCATCAGTCTCAACTGTGAGGTGGATTAGGTCAGGATCACCTCGGGTTCCCTCTAGGGGAGGCATGTTCCCTTCTGGATTAGAAGGGTCTGGGTTACCAGCCCTCCTGGCATCATAGGTCTCCAAGAGACCAATCAGAAAGGGAATTGTAGGGTTAGAACCCTGTTTTAACTTCCTGGATGTGCAGATTTGCCTCATCTCCTGGAAGCTAAGAGCAGCATATCTGGAAGTGGCCTGTGGAAGGTCCACAACCACAAGAGGGGTCTCTGAAGACTCTCCATGGTTAGACATGCTTCTCGTGTGGTGTAAGTGATGCACCTACCTACACTATTTGTTTGCCTACTGATCCCTTGCTAAGAGTTGCAGCCAAGGTGTGCTAAGCCTTGAGGAACTACAACAGCTGGTTCAGTAGAACTCAGAGTATTCTAAGCTAAGTTATATGTACCTGAAGTACTTATGTGATCTTTCAACAAGATATTCTTAGGATACGTGTGGTAAAACAACAGCAAGCTCAAATCCCAACCGCTGCTCACCAATGTGAGAAGGTGGCCTGATATGCAGTGCTCACTATTCTAGTGATCACTATGTATCAGTCCAACGACCCTTATTGATGATGGGTTGTAAGTCAACCTTATAGACCAGCTATCCTAGTAGCGTGGATATGAGCAGTCTAAGGCTAAAGACTCGAGAGGGCGTGTTAAGCCAGCTGTTATACCATCACATATACCCCTTGAACACCAAGTGAAAGGACACCACACAAGTGTTATGAAAATAAACAGTGTATTTATTAGAATCACAACAGCCCTGTACTCTTTATGAGGACAGGGTACTAAGCACAAAACAAAACTCTTACGAAAATACTCAAGTTAGCACAGTATATACAAATGCCCGAGGGGCACGATAAACCATATACTCTGAAAGTGGAATGCGAAATTACTAGCAGGTAAGTACAGTACTAATAGGCTTTGGAATCGCTAGGACTTGGCTATAGAATCTTTAGATTACGTCTAGGAAGCCTAGGGGACTCGGGTGCAGAGTGTGCACTCTCACGCGGGATGCGGGACAAAGTCTATGGTAGCTAGATTTCACAAAGTTAGTGTTCTCGGGCGAACCCGACCAGGTAGATCGAAAACGACAGTGGATCCTGACCCTTGGATAGTGAGGCTATGCTGGGGCACCGAAATGCCGAAGTTACCTAGCCCAGGGGCTGCAGCTGCATATGTCTCAAAAGACGTCGGGAATCCTCGTAGACGGACCAGGAGCCTGGAAGAAAGATGCTGGCAGGCGACCAGTGAAGAGAGTTCGAAGTGATCCAAGCCTGGATCTTGAAGATAGATGATACCTGAAAGCAGAGGGGACCAAGTTCGTGACTACTAGCCAGTAGTCAGGTGGCACCAGGAGGGCACCGGATGGTAGTCACCTCGACTAGGTGAGTGGGCGACGCTGGGCTCTGCAGATCTCACGGACCAGGAGGCGTTGTGGGCGACCAGGATGGAGGAGCGAGCTGTCCCACGATGGATGAAGCTGTCGGCGTCGCAGGACCCAGGATTGGACAACAAAGCCTTGGCTAATTCTAGCCCACGCGGTGGACCTAAAATGGCGTCTGGAGTGGACCAGGAGGGTCCGGGGTGCTCCTCTCTTGGAAGGGAGCAAGGGCCAGTCTGGAGCAACCAGACCAGCATAAGTGATGTCGTCGGGCGTCGTTCAGAAGGCCACAAGCCAGCGGGCTAGTAGCCAAACAACGCGGTGAGCAGCAAAAAGCAGAAGGGCCCCACGCAGATCGTGGAGATGCTGGGAGGCTGTACTTCGGTGCTGGAGCTGCTCAGGGTCGGGGCTTCTCGGACCCCAAAACACTCACCAAAGGGACACTCGGCGGGCGTGCTGTAAAGAAGTCGTGCAGTCTTGGCGATAGTCGGTCCCTCGAGGTCTCGTCGCACTCACGGTTCTCAGCTTGGCTGTAGAGGTGAGTAGAGGTCAGAGGTGCCAGGGAAGCCGGGTCTCGTCGAGCTGTGTCGTCGGATTCCTGAGGAAGGACTTTCAGCAGACCGCAGTGTTCTTAAGATGGTGCCTGCGGATGCAGGATGACTACTCCTTAGTCACAAGGGAGAATCTTGAAGAAGAAATCTTGAAGTCCTTTCGTAGAAAGTCGTGTCTTGATTCCAAAGATGATCTAATTTGAACAGGGGGCCCGCTCCCATCTTTATACTAAGAAGAGGGGCTGACCCGGTAACTAGGTCCTGCCTATGGGTGGGACTAGGAGGGGGGTGGTTACACCCCTCTCCCATGCCGGACTTTCCCCAGGCCGGGGCTGGTGTGCCCCTGGAACTGGTTCTGACCGGCCTATGCGTAGTGAGCACCGGGGTGCCACTCAGCAGTCACCTTCCTGTAAAGCCCTGCCTACCCAGGATACACAAAACCCTGTCTGGGATGGTGCTAGCACCGCCCTTGACAGGAAACCCTTTGTCCAGGCTCCCCTCGCTGGAAGGACTCCCAGCTGCGGGGGGTCAGACTCGTGTCTGTGGTGGCAGCATCCATTTTGTGGAGCTGAGGCTTCGTTTAACTTTAACCGGGGTTCACAGTTACATACATGTCGTGTCCCTCTAGAAGGGTGGAATGCTAACCCCGTCGCCAGAATTGGCGAGGGGTTAGTATTCCAATTCGTATGACACCTTACTCGACATGTTTCGATAAAGCAATACCAAAGATAGCATTTAACCGCGAGGATTATAATGCACTTAAGAGTATATGGTATGTGTTATCATGGAACAGCTATTAGGACTTGGTTCCGCAAGCTGCAGACAGGCTCAGCTCATGCCAGAGCACCATCTCACACGATTCCAAGCACTCTGCCTTCAGGATTGTCAAGGCCTGCCATAGGAGTGATTGATAGGAATCTGTGTGTCCATTTTTAGGGTTAGATATAGGTATACTATATCTACAGCAAAGGGTGATTACACGACTTTGCCCCAGCTGTCATGCAGCCAGTTGTGTCAAATTTAGAAGGCCAGCCAGGGGTGGCATAATACATGCTTCAGCCCCTGGTAGGCCCTGGGTACACCTATGCCCTGAGGTACAGGGTCTGATAAGGTGGCCCAGTACCAATTGGAAATGTACCTAAGGTACATGGAATCCATTTTAGAGAGAGAGCAGTAGGCCTGGGGTCCTGATTGGCAGGGTCCCAGGCCAACTATGTCGTAAACCAGCTAAAACACAGGGCAAAAAGTTGGGGGCAACCATAGTCAGGAGGTACCTTCCTACAGTTGTATGTGTGTGTGGTTGTGGTTGTATGTGTGTGTGGTTGTGGTTATGTGTTTGCTGGTGGTTGTGCGTGTGGTTGTGTGTGTGTTGTTATGTGTGTGGTTGTGTGTGTGTGTTGTGTTTGTGTGTGGTTGTGTGTGTGGTTGTGGTTGTGTGTGTGTGGTAGTGTGTGTGTGTTGTTGAGTGTGTGTGGTTGTGGTTGTGTGTGTGGTTGTGGTTGTGTGTGTGGTTGTGTTTGTGTGTGGTTGTATGTGTGGTTGTGTGTGGTTGTATGTGTGGTTGTGTGTGTGGTTGTGTGTGTGGTTGTGTGTGTGTGGTTGTGTGTGTGTGGTTGTGTGTGTGGTTGTGTGTGTGTCCTTCGACTGGGCAGCCTCTGCTTCTAATCAAACAGCAGCTTATTTGGGAGATTGAGAACAGATTTTTGGTAGAAGAAAAGCACAGACCTTCTAAGGACATCACGCCGTATTTTTTCTAGAGCTATTTCAGAGCCTTTCTCTGGCTGGGTTAGTGGATGGTACAAGATCCTCCGTCCCTAAAATCTAAATTCAGTGATTTTAGAGACAGGGAGATGGAGTTCCAGGGGTTCCCTCTATTTTAGAGTCTGTCTGCAGCTTTACAGAACATGCAATAGAAAGACTTGTGGGCTGATTCGTTCAAGAGCATATCCCATGTATGCACCTGACACAGTGCACCTCTTAAATGTGCGGTGACATTCACAATTCACACCTGCGTGCTGTGGCAGCACCAAGCTGTGAGCATGGGTGTTACATTTGCAAATTGTAGCCAGACCCAGGCACATATAATTGAGGTAGGTGCATGCAACTATTCTGATATGCTTTGACTCCTAATAGTTACCTTGGTGGGGAATCTAAACATGTCAGCTGGCTCTTGCTCCTCCTGCCCCAAAAGGACCTGTGGCTGTCAGTGCATTGAAATGCATCTCTACCTCTAAATTAGTAGTATAAATGTAACCATGCATTCTGCTGCTCCTGGCTTACCTGGGCAGGGGAGAACTTTGGGCCTGTCTGCTTTGTGCATTGCCCAGGCCAGCCCTGTGTCAAGCATAAGAAGTGCAGAGGATGCACTTGAACTGGCGTGTTGGATACAACTTTACAGTTGACTTTGCCATAAAGAGCCTTCTGTTCTGCAAGGGGAGTCTCTCTCACCAAAGATGGCAGGTTTCTCTTCCCAGTCCTAAGGATAGCCAATAAGGCAACTACACCTTGAATAAAAACTGCTTGTCTTCCATTGTTTTCTAAAGACATCAGACCGTCAAGTAGTCTCCTGGCTTACGCACTGTGTGAATGGTTGAGCTGCATAAAAAACAAAATCCTATACTGGCGGATGTGTTGCGCATCTAATAACCATCCTTGCATGGCATTGATAACCAAGTTGTACTAGAATGAACCTCCAATTAGCATGATCAATTCTTCCAAACACACTGCTTGTTTCCTAATTGTCATGTTTGTTCAAGCCACCAAGAATCTAGGTTTTGGCTTGGAAATAAGTTGAGTCCTGTTTTAAAGTTTCCCAGCCACCGCCCCCTGCTGATGTCACATTTATAGCCCAGAGTTGCTGTGAGAAGTTGGCCCGATATGCAGCGTTCGCTATTCTAGCGACCGCTATGTATCGTTCCAAACGACCCTTATGGTGATTGGTTGTAAGTCAACCTATAGACCAGCTATCCTAGTAGCGTGGATACGAGCAGTCTAAGGCTAAAGACTCGAGAGGGCGTGTTAAGCCAGCTGTTTACCACACATGTACCCCTTGAACACCAAGTGAAAGGACACCACACAAGTGTTATGAAAATAAACAGGATATTTATTAAGAATCACAACAGCCCTGTACTCTTTATGAGGACAGGGTATTTAGCACAAACCAAATCTCTTAGGAAAATACTTCAAGTGCACAATTAAAACAAGTGTCCGAGGACACGGAAAATTTAAGGTTTCGGGCGGACCCGATAAGGCAAGTCGGAAGCGAGGGACTCGGGACCCTAGAGTAAAGAGGCTATGCAGGCACCGAAATGCCGAGTTACCTAGCCACGAGGGCTGCGGCTGCACAAGTCTTACAGGCGTCGGGGTCTTCGCTGACGAGCCAGGAGCCGGAAGAAAAGGAGTTGCTGGCCGGCGACCAGTGATGAATAGTTCGTAGAGATCCAAGCCTGGATCAGAGATTGATGATACCTGAAAGCAGAGGGGACCAAGTTCGTACTACTAGCCAGTAGTCAGAGGGTACCAGGAAGGCACCGGTTGGCCGTCACCTCGACCAGGTGAGTGGGCGACGCTAGGCTCTGCAGTCTCACGGACCCGGAGGCGTTGTCGGCGACCAGGATGGAGGTGCGAGCTGTCCCACGAAGGATGATGCTGTCGGCGTCGCTGGGCCCAGGATTGGGGCAACACGCCTTGGCAGATCTCAGGGCCACGTGGTAGGCCTAAGATGGCGTCTTGAGTGGACCAGGAGGGTCCGGGGTGCTCCTCTCGGAAAAGGGAGCAAGGGCCGGTCTGGAGCAACCAGACCAGCAGCGTTGTTTGTCGGTTGTCGTCAAAAGAAGGGCACAAGCCAGCGGCTAGTGACCAGACAACGTGCTGAGCAGCGAGCAGAAGGGCCCCACGCAGATCGTGGAGATGCTGGGAGACTGCACTTCGGTGCTGGAGCGGCTCAGGGTCGGGGCTTCTCGGACCCCAGAGCACTCACCAGGGAATTACTTCGATGGTCGTGCTGGTTAAGAAAGCGTGCAGGTTTTGATGATGGCCGGTCCCTCGAGGTCTCGTCGCACCCACAGATCACAGCTGAGCTGATGACGTGGGTAGAGGTCAGAGGTGCCAGGGAAGCCGGTTCTCGTCGAGCTGGGCCGTCGGATCCTTGAGGAAGGACTTGCAACAAACCGCAGAGTTCTTAGATGGTGCCCGCTGATGCAGGGTGACTACTCCTTAGTCACAAGGGAGAAATCTTGAGAAGAGTCTCGAATGTCCTTTCGTAGAAAGTAGTTCTTGATGCAAAGATGATCTAATTTGGAAGGGTCCCCGCTCCGGTCTTTATCCTAAAGAAAGGGGTGGGTACATGACTAGGTCCTGCCCTAAGGGTGGGACCAGGAAGGGGGGTAGTTACACCCCTCTCCCCTGCCGGACTTTCCCCAGGCCAGGGCTGGCGCCCCTGGAACTGGTTCTGACCGGCAGATGCGTAGTGAGCACCGGGGTGCCACTCCGCAGTCACCTTCTCGCCAAAGCCCTACCTACCCAGAATACACAAACCCTGTCTGGGACGGTGCGAACACCGCCCTCGACAGGAAACCCTTTGTCCAAGCGCTCCTCGCTGGAAGGACTCCCAGCAGCAGGAGGTCAGACTCGTGTCTGTGGTGGCAGCATCCATTTTGTGGAGCTGAGGCTTTAGTTAACTTTAACCGGGGTTCACAGTTACGTACATGTCGTGTCCCTCTAGAAGGGCGGAATGCTAACCTCGTCGCCAGAGTTGGTGAGAGGGCAGCATCCCGATTCGTATGACACCTTACTCGACATGTCTTGATAACGCGACACCGAAGTTACCGATATGGTACGCGTTATCATGGAACAGCCATTGGGTCTTGATTCCGCAAGCTGCAACCGGGCTCAGCTCGGGCCAGAACACAGTTCACACGAGCCCACGCACTCTGCCTTCAGGATTGTCAAGGCCTGCCATAGGAGTGACTGATAGGAACTCGGGTGTCCATTGTATGGTTAGATATAGGGCTACTATATCTAAAGCAAAGTGTGATTACACGACTTCGCCCCAGCTGTCATGCAGCCAGTTGTGTCAAATTTAGGAGGCCAGCCAGGGGTGGCATAATACATGCTGCAGCCCCTGGCGGCCCTGGGTACACCTATGCCCTGAGTTACAGGGTCTGATAAGGTGGCCCAGTACCAATTGGTAAATGCACCTAGGGTACATATCGTAATTTAGAAAGAGAACAGCCAGGCTGTGGGTCTGATTAGCAGGCCCACAGCCAGAGAAAGTCGTAAACCAGTGAAACAAAAGCAAAAAATCTGGGTGATCATAGGATTGCAGACCCTACTCTCCTACATGACCCCCCCCAAACGTCGGAACAATAAGCTAACCTTGACCAGGTGAGTCTTCTTGTTCTAAGTGGAAATATCTGGGGAGCCCATCGGCATTGCCATGATCAGTACCAGGTCTATGTTCCACTGTAAAGTCCATCCCCTGTAGGGAAATGGACCACCTAAGCAGTTTGGGGTTTTCACCCTTCATCTGATTTAGCCACAAGAGGGGCTTATGGTCGGTCTGAATCTTGAAGTGAGTGCCAAACAAGTATGGCCTCAGCTTCTTCAGGGCCCAAACCACAGCAAAGGCCTCCCTCTCAATAGCTGACCAATTCTTCTCTCTAGGGGTCAGCCTTCTGCTTATAAAAGCAATGGGCTGGTCTTGACCATCAAAATTCAGTTGAGAAAGAACAGCTCCCACACCCAACTCAGAAGCATCTGTTTGGACAATGAATGGTTTGGAGTAGTCCGGACTCTTGAGGATAGGCGCCGTGCACATGGCCTGCTTTAGGTCATCGAATGCTTTTTGACAGCTCGCTGTCCACTGAACCTTTTTTGGCATTTTCTTGCTTGTCAGTTCGTTTAATGGTGTCACGATGGAACCATAGTTCCTGACAAACTTCCGGTAGTATCCAGTCAGGCCCAAGAAAGCTCGAACCTGAGTCTGGGTGGTTGGAGGAGCCCAGTCCCTGATTGACTGTATCTTGCTCTCCAGTGGCTGAACCTGGCCTCCACCTACAAGGTGGCCCAGGTATACAACCTGTGTCTGCCCTATCTGGCACTTGGTGGCCTTGATAGTGAGGCCTGCTGCTTGCAGGGCCTCTAACACTTTCCGCAGGTGGACCAGGTGATCCTCCCAGGTGGAGCTAAAGACAGCAATATCGTCAAGATACGCCGCACAGAAGTCATCCAGCCCAGTAAGGACTTGATTCACCAACCTTTGGAAGGTGGCAGGTGCATTTTTCAGACCAAAGGGCATCACCACGAACTGATAATGCCCACCAGGGGTTGAAAATGCGGTCTTAGGCTTGGCGTCCTCAGCTAACCTGATTTGCCAATACCCAGCTGTCAGGTCAAACGTACTTAAGTAGTTGGCCGAAGCCAACCTATCGATAAGCTCGTCTGCCCTTGGTATTGGGTGGGCGTCAGTCTTAGTGACTGCATTGAGACCCCTGTAGTCTACGCAGAACCTCATCTCTTTCTTACCGCCCGGGGTGTGAGGTTTCTGCACTAGAACTACGGGACTAGCCCAAGGGCTATCCGAGGGTTCAATGACTCCCAGCTCCAACATTTTCTGCACTTCACTCTTGATGCAGTCTCTAACGTGATCAGGCTGCCGGTAGATTTTACTCTTGACGGGCAAGCTGTCACCAGTGTCAACCTCATGGGTGCACCAATTGGTCTGACTGGGTGTTAGAGAGAACATATGTCTGAACGACTGAAGAACCTGTTTACAGTCGCTCTGTTGATGTTCGGAGAGGCTGCCACAAAAGACAACACCATCTACCGATCCATTGTCAGGATTCTGAGTGAGCAGGTCGGGGAGAGGGTCACTCTCCTCTTCCTGTCCCTCATCTAGGGCCATGAGCAAACTCATGTCCTTCCTGTCGACATATGCCTTGAGCCTGTTGACATGAAGCACCCTGTGGGGGCTCCGGGGAGTTCCCAGGTCGACCAGGTAGGTGACCTCTCCCTTTTTCTCCAGGATGGTGTAGGGCCCGGACCATTTGTCCTTGAGTGCTGCTGGGGCCACTGGCTCCAACACCCACACCTTCTGTCCGGGCTGGTAAACAGTCAAGACAGCCTTTTGGTCATGCCAAGCTTTTTGGAGTTCTTGGCTGGCCTTAAGGTTTTCGGATGCCTTCTCCATGTATTCAGCCATCCGCGAGCGGAGGCCAAGCACATAGTCCACTATGTTGGCTGCAGGCTTTTTGAGAGGTCTCTCCCATCCTTCCTTCACCAAACACAGGGGTCCTCTTACAGGATGCCCGTACAAAAGTTCAAAAGGGCTGTAGCCAACCCCCTTCTGTGGGACCTCTCTGTAAGCGAATAAAAGGCAGGGGATCAGGACGTCCCATCTACGCCGAAGCTTTTCAGGTAGTCCATGAATCATCCCTTTTAGGGTCCTGTTGAATCTCTCAACAAGCCCATTGCATTGTGGATGATAGGGTGTAGTGAACTTGTAGTTGACACCACATTCCTTCCACATAGCAGTTAAGTAGCTCGACATAAAGTTTGCACCTCTGTCGGAGACGACCTCCTTAGGGAAGCCCACTCTGGAGAATACTCCAACTAGGGCTCTTGCCACAACAGGTGCTGTAGTGGTCCTAAGGGGAATAGCTTCAGGATACCTGGTGGCATGATCCACTACCACCAGTATAAACTTGTGCCCTGATGCTGTTGGTGGTTCCATGGGACCGACGATGTCGATCCCCACCCGTTCAAAGGGCACCCCCACCACAGGCATTGGTATAAGGGGGGCCTTTGTCGTGCCACCTGACTTACCACTGGCTTGGCAAGTGACACAGGAGCGGCAAAACTCCTTGGTATCTTCGTTCATGTGAGGCCAGTGAAAGTGCGAGACAAGCCTGTCCCACGTCTTCGTCTGGCCTAAGTGACCTGCTAAGGGAATCTCGTGGGCCAAGGTAAGTAGGAAACCACGCTGAGACAAGGGTACAACCAGCCTCCTGGTCATGCCAGGCTTGGGGTCTCTTGACTCAGTGTACAGGAGTCCGTCTTCCCAGTATACCTTGTGGGTACCTGTGGCGTTCCCAGCAGCCTCAGCAGCAGCCTGCTGTCTGAGGGGTTCAAGAGAAGGGCAGTCTAACTGGTCCTTCCCCAGGTCTTCCCTTGAGGGTCCCCCTGAACCCAAGAATTCAACTTGATCAAGTTCGAATTCCATAGGCTCAGTTTCCCTCAATTCCTGTAGGTCAGCCTCCTCTGAGACTTGATTCACGACCTGGGGCAAGGGGGAAGGCGCAGCCTTAACCCTACTGCTCTTTTTCTTGGGAGGTGTCTGGTCCATTGTTCCAGGATCCAGCACCTGTTCAGTGGGGCATTTCCTGACCTGTGACCTGGTCACAGCGAACACATGTGCTGGCAAACCTAACATTTCCATGTGAGTCCGGTGCTCCACTTCCGACCATTGTGATGACTCCAAATCATTGCCCAACAAACAATCCACTGGGAGGTCTGAACTAACTACAACCTTCTTTTGGCCAGTTACCCCTCCCCAGGAGAAAGCTACAATTGCCATACTGTGATTGGTAGTGACATTGCTTGCATTGGTCACCAGGAATTCTGTACCTGGCATGATCTGTCCAGGGTCCACAAAGTTAGGCGTCACCATGGTGACGCTGGCACAAGTGTCCCTATAGGCCTGAGCCATCTTTCCATTTATGAAAGGCGTCTGTCTGTATTTGCCCAAAGTATTGGGACTTATGTCAGGGGACACGTCCACGTCCCCTGTACTGACAAGGACAGCCTGAGTGAGTGTGCCAACTAAGTTGTCACGCCCCTCAGAACCCAGGGTTAACCCTACTAAACCCTTGGGAGGCGCACTACCACTGCTGACTGTACTAGGGGGCACAGGTGCCTTAGGGGCTGCAGTGGCAGGAGTCTGCCCTCCTCCTTTCTTGGTGCACTCACTAAACCAGTGAGATTTACTTTTGCAGTACTGGCACCATCTTTTGGATTGGCCTTCTTTCTTCTTTTGGGGAGCCTGACCCCCACCCTCTTTGGGTTGTTGGGGACCTGTCGAAGACTTCTGGTCATTTTGTTCCCCCTTAGAATCTTTACCCTTTTGGTCTGCTTTCTTCTGACCACCTTGATTCTGGCCCTGGTTCTGTTTAACTCTCGTACGAACCCATCTGTCTGCCTTCTTTCCCAATTCTTGGGGAGAGGTCAGATCCGAGTCGACAAGATGCTGATGCAACAACTGGTTCTGACAATTGTTTAAAATTTGTTCTCTCATCATCAAATTATACAATCCTTTGTAATCAGTAACCTTACTGCCCAGCAACCAGCCCTCAAAAGCCTTAGTGGCACAATCGACAAAGTCAGACCAGTCTTGAGACTGCGTTTTCTGGGTATCCCTGAACAGCACCCTGTACTGCTCAGTGGTTAGGCCGAACCCTTCAACGAGTGTATTTTTCAAGACTTGGTAATCGTTAGCATCCTCCACCCTTGTGGTGAGGAGCTTGTCTCTTCCTTTTCCTTCAAAGGAGAGCCACAAGATAGCTGCCCACTGACTCTGGGGAACACCTTGCACAGTGCAGGCCCTCTCCAAAGCAGTAATCCATTTGTGGATGTCGTCCCCTTGTTTAAAGGGGGGGTACTATCTTACCAAGGTGTTTCGTATCAAAACTCCTTTCCCTATTGCTAGGTGCATTGCTGCCACCAGTGGGGACTACCCCACTTAACTGTTGCTCTCTAGCAAAGGCAAGCCTTTCTTTGGCCAGGGCAAGTTCTTCCCTTTCGATCCTCAGATTAGCTGCCCTTTCCTTAGCTTCGTACACTCTCCTCTGAGGGGACGTCATCCCTCTTTGAGAAGAGTTGTGAGAGCCATTGGTTTGAAGGGATCTGCCAGAGTCTCTCGACAGAGATCGGGCTCGTCCATTCCCAATGTTAAGCTGACCTGACAGTAGCGCTGGGGGTCCCCCAGTACCACTATCATGTTTGCTTAAGTTGGACCTGCTTAGTCGAACGACTTCTACCTGTCCCTTATCTGCCTCATCCCCAGAGGGATCCTCATCCTCATCATCCTCCACATCTTCGTTCTCAGTTGCGAGGTGGATGAGGTCAGGATCGTCTCTGGTTCCCTCGAGGGGAGGCATGTCTCCTTCTGGATTAGAAGAGCTGGGAAGGGTCTCAGCTTTTCTGGCATCATAAGTCTCCAAGAGACCAATCAGAAAGGACGTTGTGGGGTTAGACCCCTGCTTGATCTTCCTGGAGTGACACACTTGTCTTAACTCCTTGAAGCTCAGCACAGTATATCTCGAAGGGATGACCTGTGGAGGGTCAACTGACACAAGGGGAGACTCAGAGTTTCCTCCTTTGTCTGACATACTGTTTCTAGTGTGGTGTAAGTGATGCACCTACCTACACTATGTGTTTGCCTACTGATCCCTTGCTAAGAGTTGCAGCCAAGGTGTGCTAAGCCTTGAGGAGCTGCAACAGCTGGTTCAGTAGAACTCAGAGTATTCTAAGCTTTAGTTATATGTACTAACAGTACTTATGTGATCTTTCAACAAGATATTCTTAGGATACGTGTGGTAAAACAACAGCAAGCTCAAATCCCAACCGCTGCTCACCAATGTGAGAAGTTGGCCCGATATGCAGCGTTCGCTATTCTAGCGACCGCTATGTATCGTTCCAAACGACCCTTATGGTGATTGGTTGTAAGTCAACCTATAGACCAGCTATCCTAGTAGCGTGGATACGAGCAGTCTAAGGCTAAAGACTCGAGAGGGCGTGTTAAGCCAGCTGTTTACCACACATGTACCCCTTGAACACCAAGTGAAAGGACACCAGACAAGTGTTATGAAAATAAACAGGATATTTATTAAGAATCACAACAGCCCTGTACTCTTTATGAGGACAGGGTACTTAGCACAAATCAAATCTCTTAGGAAAATACTTCAAGTGCACAATTAAAACAAGTGTCCGAGGACACGGAAAGTTTAAGGTTTCGGGCGGACCCGATAAGGCAAGTCGGAAGCGAGGGACTCGGGACCCTAGAGTAAAGAGGCTATGCAGGCACCGAAATGCCGAGTTACCTAGCCACGAGGGCTGCGGCTGCACAAGTCTTACAGGCGTCGGGGTCTTCGCTGACGAGCCAGGAGCCGGAAGAAAAGGAGTTGCTGGCCGGCGACCAGTGATGAATAGTTCGTAGAGATCCAAGCCTGGATCAGAGATTGATGATACCTGAAAGCAGAGGGGACCAAGTTCGTACTACTAGCCAGTAGTCAGAGGGTACCAGGAAGGCACCGGTTGGCCGTCACCTCAACCAGGTGAGTGGGCGACGCTAGGCTCTGCAGTCTCACGGACCCGGAGGCGTTGTCGGCGACCAGGATGGAGGTGCGAGCTGTCCCACGAAGGATGATGCTGTCGGCGTCGCTGGGCCCAGGATTGGGGCAACAAGCCTTGGCAGATCTCAGGGCCACGTGGTAGGCCTAAGATGGCGTCTTGAGTGGACCAGGAGGGTCCGGGGTGCTCCTCTCGGAAAAGGGAGCAAGGGCCGGTCTGGAGCAACCAGACCAGCAGCGTTGTTTGTCGGTTGTCGTCAAAAGAAGGGCACAAGCCAGCGGCTAGTGACCAGACAACGTGCTGAGCAGCGAGCAGAAGGGCCCCACGCAGATCGTGGAGATGCTGGGAGACTGCACTTCGGTGCTGGAGCGGCTCAGGGTCGGGGCTTCTCGGACCCCAGAGCACTCACCAGGGAATTACTTCGATGGTCGTGCTGGTTAAGAAAGCGTGCAGGTTTTGATGATGGCCGGTCCCTCGAGGTCTCGTCGCACCCACAGATCACAGCTGAGCTGATGACGTGGGTAGAGGTCAGAGGTGCCAGGGAAGCCGGTTCTCGTCGAGCTGGGCCGTCGGATCCTTGAGGAAGGACTTGCAGCAAACCGCAGAGTTCTTAGATGGTGCCCGCTGATGCAGGGTGACTACTCCTTAGTCACAAGGGAGAAATCTTGAGAAGAGTCTCGAATGTCCTTTCGTAGAAAGTAGTTCTTGATGAAAAGATGATCTAATTTGGAAGGGTCCCCGCTCCGGTCTTTATCCTAAAGAAAGGGGTGGGTACATGACTAGGTCCTGCCCTAAGGGTGGGACCAGGAAGGGGGGTAGTTACACCCCTCTCCCCTGCCGGACTTTCCCCAGGCCAGGGCTGGCGCCCCTGGAACTGGTTCTGACCGGCAGATGCGTAGTGAGCACCGGGGTGCCACTCCGCAGTCACCTTCTCGCCAAAGCCCTACCTACCCAGAATACACAAACCCTGTCTGGGACGGTGCGAACACCGCCCTCGACAGGAAACCCTTTGTCCAAGCGCTCCTCGCTGGAAGGACTCCCAGCAGCAGGAGGTCAGACTCGTGTCTGTGGTGGCAGCATCCATTTTGTGGAGCTGAGGCTTTAGTTAACTTTAACCGGGGTTCACAGTTACGTACATGTCGTGTCCCTCTAGAAGGGCGGAATGCTAACCTTGTCGCCAGAGTTGGTGAGAGGGCAGCATCCCGATTCGTATGACACCTTACTCGACATGTCTTGATAACGCGACACCGAAGTTACCGATATGGTACGCGTTATCATGGAACAGCCATTGGGTCTTGATTCCGCAAGCTGCAACCGGGCTCGGCTCGGGCCAGAACACAGTTCACACGAGCCCACGCACTCTGCCTTCAGGATTGTCAAGGCCTGCCATAGGAGTGACTGATAGGAACTCGGGTGTCCATTGTATGGTTAGATATAGGGCTACTATATCTAAAGCAAAGTGTGATTACACGACTTCGCCCCAGCTGTCATGCAGCCAGTTGTGTCAAATTTAGGAGGCCAGCCAGGGGTGGCATAATACATGCTGCAGCCCCTGGCGGCCCTGGGTACACCTATGCCCTGAGTTACAGGGTCTGATAAGGTGGCCCAGTACCAATTGGTAAATGCACCTAGGGTACATATCGTAATTTAGAAAGAGAACAGCCAGGCTGTGGGTCTGATTAGCAGGCCCACAGCCAGAGAAAGTCGTAAACCAGTGAAACAAAAGCAAAAAATCTGGGTGATCATAGGATTGCAGACCCTACTCTCCTACAGTTGCCACTTATCAGCATACACTGCCCTCCTGTCAGTGTCGCGTGGCGCACAATGCAAACGAAAACTGCATTGTCACCAAAACGGAAGCGCACCGCATGCCCCCACCCCCAACCAGTTCTCACCCCGAGCAATAAAAATTGGACGGAGCAGCATCATGCCCTCCCTTCTCCAGAACATCTGCATTTTTTTACTGTGCATTTATTTAGTGCTGGGGTGATGCTTTCACCCAGAGGCGATCCGACCAAACTGTAGTGATTTTCCTTCCTGAAGATATATACCTCCACCCACCCTCTACCTACACTCCTGCCGACATTACCCAAGCTGCTATTTTAATTTTATATGCATATTTTTAATTGGCAGCGGGTGTGCATATTTTTAATTCGCAGTGGGGGGGGGGCGAAAAAGACCCCAGGGGACAGCTATAGATGGTCCATCTGAGGCCAGGGTGCATAAGAAAAAGAACGGCTCTAGTTTCCGGCCAGGAGCGGTAAAAATAACTTGAATTATTTATCGAGTTAGCATACAGAATGAGTTGGTGTGTGTGTGGTGGGGGTGTGGGTGGGGGGAAGGTTAACATGCCAAGCAGTTGCAGGAGAAGAAAAAGAGGGGAGATTTTTGTTTTTACACCTCCTGCTCATGAAATACAGGAGGGGACATTACCTGTCACGTTTTTTTCTATTTTCCTGGAGGGTGGTGGGAGGGACTGGGTGAAAGGCATGAAGAGAGAGAGAGAGAGAGAGAGAGAGAGAGAGAGAGAGAAAGAAAGAGAGAGAGAAAGAGAGAGAGGGAGAGGGAGAGAGTGAGGGGCAGAGAGAGAGAGAGAGAGTGAAGGGAGGGAGAGGCGGCACAGACATTAGCAGAGAGAGAGCGCGAGGGGAAACAAGTGGTGCGCGCGCACCCATATGCTTCCAATTATCGCGGCCCGTGTCTGGGCACGATAATTTAAAGCATTTCTCAGGAAATGCGCGTAGTAGACACCAATAGGCCAGGGTCGGAGCTATGCGCCCACCTCTGGCCTATTGGTGTCTATTTTACAGAACAGCAAGCAGTGAAAGGCCAATAGCAGGCCGTAAATGGAAACTCACACGCACAAGCGTGAGAAATTTGCAGGTCCATTGTTAAACCCCCCTCAAAAGGGCTCTTCGCTTTGCGAGCCCTAAAAATGCCAAAAATTAAGAAATACATTAATGATGAACCCTTAGTGATGAAGATACATTAATAATTATTTATTCTAATTAACATTAGAATGACTATAATCATACGCATAGCATGTCGTATTCTGAAATGAGAAAGTTATTTGGCAATATCTCCAACACATAAAACCTAACCCTAATGCTATCTCCAATGTATTTCTCCCTCCTCTGTCTTCTCCTGCATCTGATCCGCTCCTGGACATTACAAACCTAAGTAAGACAATTGGCACCTAATTCTTTGTTCACTATTAAATCCTACCACGCTTGCTGTTTTTTTACCTTTCATCCGTAAAGTGTAAAGTGTCTGAGGACCAGATTTACGATGGCTTTAAGCGGTTGCCTTTTCACTTGTACTAACCCTATTTTGCAAGTTGCTAGTTGGAAGGGGCATGCCATGGGCGTCCCTTCCTAAAAGCAAACCTGCAAGGGCATGCATAATTGTTTTGCAACCGGAATGCGGCCACAAAACAATTGCAGTATACTGCCTATTTCAAGTAGGTGCAGTGGCGGCTGCTGCCTATCTAAAGTGGTAGGGTGGCAGCCTGGGGGGGGGGCTCTGGTTGGGGAATAAAATAAAAATAAAAAGACTTATCTGCCTCTCCCGTTGCTGGCCACCTCGTTGCTCCTCTCGTCCCAGAAGTGGATGGGCCTCAAAGCACAGGCTCCCACTCAATCCAGACACTGCTCTCATGCAGTACCAAGTATGAGAGCAGCATGGGGATTGGCCTGAGTGGGCTGGTCTGACGCTCGCTCAGGCACAAGGAGCCTGTGGCTTTTCTCCAACCCGCCTGTGAAACACAGCTGGGTTGGAGAAACATAAATGCACATGTATGTTTGGCCGGCCTAAGACGGCCAGCCAAACTGACATATGCACTTATAGGTGCCTACCATTCCTACCCCTGCCATGCCCCATCCTCGCCCTCTCCTCATTGCTTCGGACTCCATTGTGGCTCAGACAGTGATAAATAAAATGATAATAACATTGTGTTATTATCATTTTAGTTATCCTCTGCTGGCTCTGGGCAGTGGGGCGACACTCCTCCGCCATTATGTAGGAGCCACCCCATAGTAGGTGGCAAGCCACTCGCTAACGGGAAGGGCAAGCCACTCGCTAACGGGAAGGGATCCGTACGGGACCCTTTCTCCTTTGTGACTGGTAGCAAAAACGTTTTTATGAGCAGGCAGTGGTCCCACGAACCAATGTCTACTCTTAAAAAATTAAACAGAAACGTTTCATTTTTTCTTTTTGAAACGCATTCCGTTTTGCTTTAAGGAAAGTGGGCTGCATTAAAAAAATACATTGCTTAATTTAGACATTGGGTGACTGCTGTCCCCAGCGGGCCACCATCCCATTGTTATTGCCCATTCCCAATGGGTCGCAAATTGCAATCTGCCACATGAATATCAATGAGGCAGGTCATTTGTGACTCCATTGGTAATCACTAATGTGTCTGAGACACATTAGTACATTTCATTTTGCGGCATGCAAATTGCGGGTCACTAAAAATCGCAATTCATCACTAATTAGTACAAGCTTTTAATCATAGTTCACTGGTTTGTGAAGATCATGTTAAATAATGCGTAATTAGAACCTCACCACACATGTTTTTCATTTTTATTCACAGTGATATCACCACATTTCTGTTTTAGATATTAAAATAATAATTAGTGATACAATGCACTAAAATGGCATCACTTAAGAGCTAGTGCCTGACTACTCATTCTTTTTCATCTTATTTCCCAAAATACATGTTAAGGAGAAAATAGAGCAAGAACTGCATAGCCAATTTTTATTTCTGTAAGAATTGTCAGGGTAAGTTTGATATGTTATGTCATTAGTTTTATGTAGCGCAAGAAATACCCCAAAGGGCATCCTGGTGCTGAGAAACTAGTAGACAGTATAGATGAATACATTTTACTGAAAAACCAGGGTGGGAATGTTTGTCGGAAAGTAATCAAATTAGGTGTTAATGTTAATTGAAATAGCAGGAGGATTCAAGTTTTTGGCAACTAGGAATAAAAACCCATTGCAAAAATTCGATTTTGCTTAATCAGAGGGATGCAAAACTGATTGGAGAAAAATTAAAGTAAAATACATGATCGGTTATAAGAGTGAAATTTAGACTTTCGGTAAAGAGGACTCTTATTGTTAACGGCTCTTTGGACCGGAGAGATTTGAAGATTAATTATTTGTTTATCAGAAGCCGGTGCATGCCTTTGAGTTTGAGGTAACAGACTTACGGGCCCATTACGATTTCGGGCAGATTGCCCCCGCCAGGCTGGCGGTAGCCACCGCCAGCCTGGCGGGGGCAATTCGCCCGACATCGTTGCACTAAAGACCCCCCTCCGCCGCTTTTCCGCCCCGGTCGACTTGCGGCCGTGGCGGAAAAGGAATAATATGGTAGCGTTGTCTATCAGACACCGCCAGCCATATTAGGATGGGCTTCTCTGAATGCCTTTCAATGCCGCCACGGAAAGGCATGCAGAGAATCCCTGCGGGGGCCTGTTGTGGGCCCCCAGGGACTCTGGGGGGGGAGTTGCACATGGGTGGTACCCCCCAGTAGTTCCATGCACAGCATGGCAGGCACCGTGCGGTGCCTGCCATGCTCTGCATGGAAGTGCACAGCATGCTTTCCTGCCATTGTGGTGGGCGGTGCTGAGTGCACCGCCCACCACAATGGTATGAATGCAAGATGCGCCCACCACTGTGGCGGGCGCATCCTAATACTGGCGACGGGACCCCCACCCTTAAGGCGGGCGGAACATATTACCACGGGGATGGCGGGCGGGCAAAGTCCGCC
Source organism: Lissotriton vulgaris (assembly GCF_964263255.1). Taxonomy (NCBI): domain Eukaryota; kingdom Metazoa; phylum Chordata; class Amphibia; order Caudata; family Salamandridae; genus Lissotriton; species Lissotriton vulgaris. The sequence continues at coordinate 18,164 of NW_028254439.1, read as the reverse complement.
CGCCATCCTAATGAGGCCCATAGTTTGAAAAAGGTTCAATGTCAATCAGACTGCCAGGTTTTTCACTAGCTGGTGGCAGCGAATTAGATATTTAGGAGAATCTAGAATAAGAGCATTGCCTTAGTCAAAACTAGAGATAATGAGTGCTGAACTGGCTTAATTATTTTTATGAGTAAGGGAATACTTTTCCTAAGATCTTGAGAGAGAGAAGAAAATGGTGGATACTTTACTAGTCTGCATGGAAGGGGTTAAGGATGTCCATATTCTTTGTTTGTTCCACTGGTACAGGAAGAAGGCCACCACCACAAGTGCCAAAAATAAAAACCTCTCTTATATTGCAAATTTAAATTAAGGCAGTTTTCCTTCATTCGTGTGGTTACCACTGACATGTAGGAATGGAATTTGGTTTGACTCTTGCTTACGTTTCTGAGATGGAGTTGTTTACATGTGTATCATCTACACAGGAAATGATCTCACACCTGAAAAGTGCATAAAAGAGATGGAGTGACAATATACATGTTGAATAGAGTAGGAATGAGTGAGGAACCTTGTGGTGCACCTCACAAGAGAGAGAGGTGGCTTTGGAGTCCGAGGGAAGAAGTGATACTGTCTTTGACTTGTCCATTAAGAAGGAACATGGCCATTTGGATACTGATTTGATGATACTTCGCTTTCAAAGGCTGGTTATTAGGTTGTTTGAGAGACTCCTTCACATGCTACTCCCTTTGTTTGAATCTTTTGCATGTTCCCCATTGCATGGCTGCTCATGAAATTCTATAAATGTGTGCCTTGCCTTTGGGCACTGAGCCTGCTCCAAATTAATTTTGCTTGATGGTCATTCTCGCCAGATGAACTAGTGTGTCGTGACCTGGACACAGGGCACTAGGACCCTGGACAATGACTGGTGGGAGGGGGCAAGAAACCGGACACCAGTTCCGGTCAGTGGATGGACAAGCGGCAGACCGACAGGAACTGGGGACGAGACAGGACGTGGATCAACACACTGTACCACAAACAAATAAAGATACCTTATCCAAGTTGATGACTCCCGTCGTGCTTGAAGTCCGAAGACACGACACTGTGATTAACGGGCTATTCATTTTTCTTTTTGTTAATAAACCCTTCCACACTTTCATTGGAATGTATGTGAGCAGGCATCCTTTAACAAAGAAAAAACCAGTCCGGGATCAGCCGTGGCCACTGAGGGAATCAAATGTTTACCCTCCTATCTTGTGCAGCACTACAGCCCAGCTTCTGTTCTAGGATATGCTTTGGAGCAAAACACGAATGCATGATCTCTTTTTTCACAAGAGTCATGACACTGCACTGTCAGCCTTCATCTTCACCAGGTGTCATGTGGATTTGTGGCCTAGACCTGCAGTGGATGCAAAGTTCTAATAACTTTATAATTGCCATTAACAGCCCTCTACTGCGCAATAGGCCACTGCCCATAGCTCGGGCGTATACAATAGTGGGCTCTTGCAAAGACTGTGGGGCTTATTTACATGGCCCTTGCGCCACCGGTGTGTCTCTTTTAACATGGGGAAACGTGATGTACATGTGGCTCAGGGAGCCTGTAAATAAGCCCTTGTCTGTTCTTCATCTCCAAGAAATAATGTTGTACCTGCTGTTATGAAGCTCGAGCCACAGGGTCAGATTATTTGGAGGGCCGGAGGCAACATAACATTATATCAGGAGGTCAAAGTGAACACGGCTAGGCTTTGGAACACCCACCCTCCCTCTCAAACTAAGGACGGAATCCGATCACTCCTGAAAACTCACCTTTTCCCCTGATCCCCTCTTCCCTTTCTCCTTGGCTCTCCACCCTCTCTGTTGTCTCGGTTTTAGCGCTGGGATGCTTCCGGGTTACTATGCGCTCTATAAAACCCGCATTCATTCAAAGCGCTTGCTCATTAAGTCATTAATATCGGTCGTCTTAGTCACCCATATAATGTAACTATTGGAAAAAAGTTCTAAAGAAGGTATTACCAAAATTAAAATATTAAAAAGGTATCATTAAAATATTTGTTGAGAATCATGAACATATACATATGATGCTGTACAGCTATTCTTAAAATTGGACCATGGGTTTGATTTTAAATAAGTATTTCTGTATTTAGTATTTTCTTTCGCTTTTAACTTGGAACTCAGAAAATGATAAAACTGTCTGAATTAGTGAACATGCTTATTTTATATTGGCCGTTAGGTGGCAGTGTACGCCTGTAGACCACTCTTGCTGTATGCCGGAGTTTTTTTTCATCACAAAAAGAGAATACAGAGGGAAGGGATTTGAGTCAGCCCCTTCCTAATCTGCCTGTTATTTTGGCAGACGTTCGGTGTATAAGTCTAAAGAGTGCTTGTGTTACGGGGCTTGGTTGCTGAAATGCCCCTGCGTTGTAGTTGGGGGAGGTTGTTCTTCGGTGTTTACTGCCCGACTGCCATAAGCAACTTCCCCTGCTGCTGGCTGAAAGCAATGGGGCAGACTTTTGGTGGAGGCTCTTCATGTCTGAGAGGCATCTCTTTCCATGTGACATCAGCAGACTCAGGTATTGCCTTGTCAAGTCAAGTCAAGTCAAGAGATTTATATAGCGCGCTACATACCCAGAGGGTCTCAAGGCGCTTGAGGAGGGTGAGGAGTTACTTGTCGAATATCCAGGTTTTAAGTTGCTTTCTGAATGTAAGGTGGTTCTGAGTGAGGCGAAGGTGAGTGGGAAGTGAGTTCCAGGTTTTAGCTGCCAGGTAGGAGAAGGATCTGCCTCCCATGGTGGTTTTGTTGATGCGAGGTACAGTTGCAAGGGCTTGGTTGGAGGATCGTAAGTGGCGGGAGGGGGTGTAGAAGGAAAGTCGTGAGTTGAGGCATTCGGGTGCAAGTTCGGAGAGTGCTTTGTGTGCGTGGGTTAGGAGGCGGAAAGTAATCCTCTTGTTAACGGGGAGCCAGTGAAGGTTTTTCAGGTGTCCAGAGATGTGGTCTTTACGCGGGATGTCTAGTATGAGTCTGGCTGACGCGTTCTGGATGCGTTGGAGTTTTTTCTGGAGTTTTGCGGTGGTACCGGCGTATAGGGTGTTTCCGTAGTCCAGGCGACTCGTGACCAGTGCGTGGGTGACCGTTTTTCTAGTTTCGGTGGGGATCCAGCGAAATGTTTTTTTGAGCATGCGAAGAATATTGAAGAAAGAAGATGAGACGGCGTTGACTTGTCTGTTCATAGAAAGTGAGGAGTCCAGGATGACACCTAAGTTCCGTGCGTGGTCCGTCGGGATGGGTGCTTTTCCAAGGGCCTCTGGCCACCAAGAGTCATCCCAGGCGGAGGGGGAGGTACCAAGGATGAGGACTTCAGTTTTGTCGGAGTTCAGTTTTAGACGGCTGTACTTCATCCACTCGGCTACTTCTTTCATTCCTTCATGTAGGTTGGTTTTGGCGGTGTTGGGGTCTTTGGTGAGTGATAGTATCAGTTGGGTGTCATCAGCGTAGGAGATGATGTTGAGGTTGTGTTGGCGTGCGATGGCCGCGAGGGGGCTCATATATACGTTGAAGAGGGTGGGACTGAGTGAAGATCCTTGTGGCACGCCGCAGATGACTTCTGTAGCTTCTGATTTGAATGGTGGAAGGCGGACTCTCTGAGTTCTTCCGGCAAGGAACGAGGTGATCCATTCCAGTGCTTTTCCTTGGATTCCGATGTTTCTGAGGCGTTGTATTAAGGTGCTATGACAAACTGTGTCAAAGGCTGCGGAGAGGTCGAGGAGGATGAAGGCGACTGTGTCTCCGTTGTCTAGCAGAGTTCGAATGTCGTCAGTTGCTGCGATGAGTGCGGTCTCAGTGCTGTGTTTGGCTCGGTAGCTGGACTGTGAGGAGTCGAGGGACTTGTTGGTTTCGAGGAAGGCGGCGAGTTGGTTGTTGACAGCTTTCTCGATGACTTTGGCCGGGAATGGAAGGAGCGAGATGGGGCGGTAGTTTTTGAGTTCGGTGGGGTCAGCTGTAGGTTTCTTCAGAAGGGCGCTGAGTTCGGCATGGTTCCAACTTTCCGGGAAGGTGGCGGAGTTGAGGGAGCAGTTGATGACGTCTCGGAGGTGCGGTGCTATAATGGAGTCTGCTTTGTTAAAGATGTGGTGAGGGCATGGTTCTGTGGGGGATCCTGAGTGGATGGAGTTCATCAGGCGGATGGTGTCCTCAGTGGAGATTGGGTTCCAGTCATTGAGGATGTTCAAGGGGGGTGGGGGTCCTGCAGAGGGTTGGGTGGGTTGGTCTTCGGGTCGGTTGTCGAAACTGTTGCGGATTTCTGCAATCTTGTTGTGGAAGAATGAGGCTAGGGAGTCGCAGAGGGCTTGAGAGGGGGTGATGTCGTTGGAGTTGGCTGAGGGGTTGGTAAATTCCTTGACGATGTTGAATAATTCCTTGCTGTTGTGGGCGTTGTTATCTAGTCAGTCCTTGAAATCGGCTTTCTTGGCAGACTGGATTAGTTGGTGGTGTATGCGGGTGGCGTTTTTGAAGGCGTCCCTGGTGCTGGTGTTTGGGTCTTTTTTCCAGGCCTTCTCAAGGGAACGACAGAGTTTCTTAGATTTCTTAAGATCATCGTTGAACCAGGAGGCCTTCTTGCTGCCTAGATCGATTTGACGTTTTTTCAACGGTGCTAGGATGTCGACGCTGTTGGATAGCCATTGGGTGAGGTTAATGGCTGCTTGGTCGGGGTTTGTGGAGTGGGCAGGGGGGTTTTGAAGAAGCGATGAGGAGATCTGGTCGATGGTGATTTTGTTCCAGTTTCTTCGCAGGGTGGGTTGAGGATGGTTGTTGGTTGTGGTCTTGTTGTAGGTAAAGTGAACGCAGCTGTGGTCCGTCCAGAGGAGAGCTGTGGTGTGGCTGAAGGAGACATGTTTGCTGGAGGTGAAGATAGGGTCGAGTGTGTGACCTGCGATGTGGGTCGGGGTAGTGACAAGTTGTTTAAGTCCGAGGATGGCGAGATTGTCCAGAAGGGTGGTGGCGTTGCGGTCGTTGTTCTTTTCGAGATGAAAGTTGAGGTCTCCCAAAAGAATGTAATCCTCGGAGGGGAGGGCGTGTGGGGTGATGAAGTCCGTGATGTCGTCACTGAATTGTGCACGGGGTCCTGGTGGCCTGTAGAGGAGGGTGCCTCTTAGTGTGGTCTTGGGATCGATGTGGATCTGGAAGTGGAGGTGTTCAGTGTTTGCGAGATTGACGTCTGAGCTGGTTGAGATGCGGATGGATTTCTTGTGGACGATAGCGATGCCTCCTCCTGTTTGGTCGGTCCGGTCCTTACGGATGATCTTGTAACCTTCCGGGACGGCAATGGTGATGTCTGGGGCTGAAGTAGAGTTCATCCATGTTTCTGTTAGGAAGGCGACATCTGGAGAGAAGGTGTCTAGTAGATTCCAGAGGTCGATGGCGTGCCTGTGGACTGAGCGGGTATTGAGTAGGATGCATTTTAGGTGGTTGGCGTCAAGTCTCTGTTTAGTATTAGTGGATGTGGAGTTGGTCTTGGTGCCGTCAAACTTGCAGGAGTTGCACGTGAAGGGTCCATGGGTGTGTCCGGGGGCGGCTTGAGCGCAGTCGGAGAGGCGGCCGGGGTTAAGGGCTAGGAGGGTGGAAGCGGCATAAGTAATGCGGGTGGGGTGGGTGGGACGGGGGCCAGGGGGTCTGGCGCTGGGCGCAATCCAGGCGCGGACGGGCGTAGACGGGCTTACCTTTGGCGCACCTTCGGCGTGGACGCTGCGCGTGGACGCTGCACGTTGGGGCATCTGCCTTAAATGGTGGATAGGGGGCGGAGCGTGGGAGGGGCAGCTGGGAGGCGGTATCGGGGAGGGTAGGCAGGCCAGGAGACTGCACACCAAATGGAATGGGAGTGGAACGTGAGACGAGGCAGAGGGCACAGAAGTTCCAGAAACAATAAACAAATGGCGAAAATGCTATAGAAAGCAGCAGTATCAAGCAGCACCTTGAGTTCAGCGAAAATACCACGAATAATAAGGTGGTATACGCTGTAAATCCACCTATGCAGTGGGGGAACTGTAGTAGGTTTCTTTGGAGATGAAGAATAAACTTAATAAAAAATAACCAAGTTGGAGAATAAATAAAGTAGTTTTATTCTCAAGTAGTGACCCACGACTGATCATATTGCTATCCAGTATTCATCTGGTTACATTGACTCAACCTTCTGGAATACATATGAGTCATATAGAACAATCAGAATGTAACACTCTTTAAAGATACATTACATTACATCTGATTATATTAATGCAACTACATACTACAGGAACACAGGATCTGCTGATCTTGCCTCTAGCCTATTGCCTCATTCCCTGCTTTTTCAATGAGTGACGTCATTCCCCGCTCCCCCAAGAATGAGTTTCGCGGATCTAGTCTTGAGCCCTCTGTACTCCGCAGAGCCAAATCCCACATTGGGCAGGGTGCAGAGGCTGCTGGACTGCGTCGTGCGCATTACAACATGGACAACTGCTTCCTTGTCTCCCTCCCTCTTTCCACTCCCCATTCCTTATTTACCTTGCTGAGTCCTTCGTTCCTTCTTTGCTACCCGTTTCCTGTTTTAATTTCTCTCTTCTTCCTCTCACTCACTTACTTCCATCCTGTCTGCCATATTTTCATCCTTCCAGAGTGCCTTCCTTCCTTCCATTCTCTTTCTTTCTTCCTTCCTCAATTTCTTTTTCCTTCCCTTCTCCTTTTCCTCTTTAGCATATAGTCCTCCTCCCCTTCCTCCTTTGCTTCCTCTTTACCATACACCCCTCCTCAGGCTTTAACACACCCCTGCTTCTCCTACCCTGCAGTGGAAGTCGGTAGACCCGCTGACATCAGCTGTTGAGGTTCCCCTTCCATGTGGCTCCTGAGTGCCAATCCACAGTACTGTACTAGGCGTGTTTCAGGACAGAGGATTTCACGCGTCCCCTTCAGACCCAAAGGCCTACAAACCGCAGCCCCCTTCCCACCTCATTGGAAACCTGAGAGACCCACTCAACTTTCATAGGGGGGCGGGAGAGACTGTTCCACTAAACGTGTGCCACGATGCAATGGCAACCAGGGGAATCAGATTCCAAATTTCCAAACAGGGTTGAGCTATAGGCAGACCCCCCAGCATTTCGCGATTTCGCGATTTGCAAAAAAATCGCGAAATCGGCAGTTTTGTAAAAATGCCGCGATTTTTACAAAACTGCCCGCGAAATTTAGAAAATGTGCCCAAAACACTGAAGGCATGCATATTTTACCCACCTTGGCAGTCTCAAAGGGCTTCAGCCCCCCTCCCTCCCCCGGAGTGTTTGTCAGCCCGGGCTGAGACAGCCCCGGGCTGGCGGCCGTCTTGTCTTAAGGCAGCTGCACCCGAGTACTTAACAAGTGAATGGTCTTTTAAAGACCTGTTAACTAGGCTTTGTTCTGTTATCTGTTTTCACCCCTTCAAGCCCCCTGCCCCTCCACTCTGCCTATGCTGTAGGAATTTGACACCCCCTCCTCCTCCCCCTGCAGATGCCTTAAGACAAGAGGCCGGGGCTGTCTCAGCCCGGGCTGACAAACACTCTGGGGGAGGGAGGGGGTCTGAAGCCCTTTGAGCCTGCCACTGTTTTGAACATGCCATAAATAATAGTGGCAAATGCACGCACCATTTAGAGAAAGTACTTTTAGGCAAAAGAAACGTTTGTATTTTGTTTCTAACTAATGACTTCACTGTAGTCAGTAATCTGCATGAAAGATCTGGATTAGACCTACAAGCCGTGTAGGTTGCCTTACGCTGCCATTATTGTGCTTTAAATATTGCCAACTGAGCCACGCTTTCTGTTATCAGCCTCAGAAGGTTGAAAGTCAGAGTCAACAATGTATTTTTTTTTTCAACAATGTATTTTAACTTCTTGACCCCTCTGGTTACTTAGAGATCTTGTTCTCAGGTACATTAACCCAATGAGATGATGCTTTGTCACACTCTGAACAATTCCATGTTTTTACTCTAAATGATCGTTGTAACACAAGTACAAAGACAGTGTAATATGCTGTCACTGTAATCCTGTTTCAGCAGGCATATCACTTCTGGAAGCATGAATGCAGTGTTGTGAGGACTAGCCTTGAAATCCAAAAATACAGTTCCATCACCCAGACGAATGGGCAGTACAACCTGAGAAGAAGGGGTTCATTTTGTGTAGTAAAATGAAGTCCTGTTGCATAATAGAGTTTGAAGGCGCTGCCAGCCTCCGGGGACAGGAGATGTACATGCATATGGTATGCACATCTCCTGTACACTCGTGCCTTCTCTTGTCTCCCTTCGGGACAGAAAGCAGCAGCAATAGAGTCTCATAGCTTCATGTTGCTAAATAACTCAAAAACAAAGATATCTGTGTTTGTTGTAGGAAAAATGGCCAAAAAAATGCCGCAAAATTGCCGCTAAATTTCCATATTTGTGCCGCTAAATTTCCTTTTTTGTGCCGCTAAATTTGCTAATCCATGCCGCTATATCCTGGGGGGTCTGTATAGGGCACAATATCTGACTTCTTTGATATCACCGGAAGTGGTGTCACAGGATGTGATGTCATCACCAATTATATGACAGTGAGAAAGCTGCTTGAAGGACAAAAATAGATCTTTAAAGCTTTACGGTCATACACTAAAGTTCCTTCTACACCAGTGTGAAAAATCATGATCCACTGAAGCTCTAAGCTGCTGTCATTAACTACTTCTGTAACACAATTCCACAACGTATTTTGCAGCTAGCCTTTCCTCTGTCAAATTTTGACGGTATAACATATACTTACTGATAGTGTAGTGGGTCAAATGCTGGACAATCCTTCAAATGTCAGAAAGGTTGGCCTCTGTCCTTGCGTCCCAGAAGGTGAGTCTAGAAATATTTGTTTTGTTTCCCCAGTTTTTTAGAAAACGTTAAACTGAATACGCATGGAATGATAAAAGGCATAAACAAACTCCAAATACAAAAAGCAAAAGAAATAATAGCAGAAGGAATATTAGTGGATTGAGAAAGATTCAATAACATGAACCCCTGAGCCATGGAAAACATGATAACCTCACCTCAGCCAGTGTTTCCAGATCTTACATCCTGTTTTAAGGGAACAAAGAATAAGCTCAAAATAAGTGCAGCGCTTTATAGTTCTATTATCCACCAGGAATCATTTCTGAATTTAACTTTTATCTTAAGAAGAATGCCAAAACAAACTAGAATTTTAATGAATTTTAGAGCTAAAGATGCCAAAATAATCAACATGAATTACTGTGCCCAGCTCTGCCAGATTCACAAAACCTTTAAGCAGTATATGAACCCTAACTATTAAAGGCAGGGAACTCTTCCCTAATGTATAAATGGTTTCTTAAGACCAAGGGAAAGAAGCACTGCATGGTGGCACACTTTAGCAATACCTCCATGCTAATAAACTACCTTTGGGCCTTGGCTTTTTGCACCTGCTTGATAAGTCTTTTAGCTCCAAACTTATACACTGAAAGGTACAACTGTTAGTCCCTGAATGCAACGTCATATTGGCTGAAGATTTGGAAATGATGGTTCATGTGGCTCAGTCTAATTTAGGAGCTGTTAAAATTCACAGGAAAAACATAGCGTGCGTGTGCCCTGGGCGGATGGGGCATTGGAGAGATGCAAATGGAAAGGATACTTGTGAAATGGCAGAGCGATAAAGACTAATGGGGGTGGTTAATACATCTAAGAGCAGATGTGCATACAGGAAAGTAATATCTACATCAACACAGAAGTTATTCATTTGCCCTTTCAGCAAACAAAGTGCAGGGGTATTCCCAAATGTGAATAGAAAGTAGATAGTAGAATTCCAATCGTGCAAAAGTACATTTGTAGCTACAGCCTTAAGACAACAAAAGAGAATAAATGCTTGGTTGGAAACTGAATGAAAAACAAAACCTCATTCATGGAAAATAAGTCTACAGTAAATCTCAAGGAACATTAAAAGAGCCATAATCAAATCTGTCTGCATTTATGAAACACCATGAACTCTATAGTGGTATGTGATAGCCTAAAACAAAGTCACACAATTGCAATAATTAATCTTCTGAAAACAACCTAGACCAGAAGTTTTGATAGCTTTTCATTAAATATGCTTCTGTGTTATTTGCAACATGCTTAATTCTTGAAGTACTATCTTTAGCCATAGGGCATGTGCTTTCAACGAGCACAGCTGAATTGGCCAAAGACACTTGTAATATGATATGGAAACTGATGTATAAGAATGCAGTGTTGCTTGTCAGAGATCACACAATTTGGTCAAGTGAGGTAGCTGGGATTCAAAACACATGCCTCTTAAAACAAGCATTTACAATGCAATGGTTTTGCCTTTGTTAAAGTTAGAGCTATTGGCATTGCTCTTGACATTGTTATTTTTTTTAACATAAATAAATGGCATTGTCATTTACAATGCCAGTAGCTTAATCGCTCGCAAATGCCACACACAAACACCCACGTAGAGCCCCCTCAACACACACGCACACACAGAGCCCTCCACACACACACCCACACAGAGCCCCACACACACCCTCACACGGAGCCCCCCACACACAGAGCCCCCCCACACACCCACACAGAGCCCCCCACACACTGCGAGCCCCCCCACACACTGCTAGCCCCCCCACACACTGCGTGCCCCCCCGCAAACTGTATCATTTTACCTCTCATTGAGGCGCTCTTGGCACCTTGCATAAACTGAATAACTTGGACTTACACATACGTTTTTTTCACTTAAGCCCCACAAACACTTCTGACAAGCCTGGACTAAAGGCACCTTCACACATGAGGTTTTTAGCATTTTCCGACCCAGGTATAATTAAAGTAGTTTTTCGCCATACAAGGACACAAGGGCAGAGACTGCTGGTAACTGTTTCAATGGGGCACAGCCTTCCGTCTCACAAGCATCATGTATATGTTTCTCTGGGAAACACCAGCTAGACTTCAGAAAACACCCCCAGCCTTCAGACAGCACCCCAGCCAGCACCTCCCAGCCTCAGACATCACCTCCCAGCCTTCAGAAAGCACCCCCAGCCTTCAGAAAGCACCCCCTCGGACTTCAGACCAATTACTTAAAATTAGAATGAATAACGCAAGTCGGCTAATATTCAGGCCCTGGTGTGGTACTCTGAGATGTATAGGCTGAGGGGGCGACTTGATGCAGTAAATACTGCATAGCCGACTCTTAACCACATTGCAGGACGATTTCCTTACTTAATCATGTCAACTACCCCTGTTTATATAGACATGGAATGTGACTACAGACTCACCGTGCAACCAGAGGAACTATGGAGCAAAACGTTTGCTTTCGAAATGCATGTAGTGTCTACCATACAGGATTGTTGCATTATCAAGTGTGTTGTTTGCAATTCTGTGTGTAATTACAGGGATGATCACTATACCTAACAGATGTGCTTACTTAAACACTTCATTAGGCATCCCTTTTAACCTACACTGGATTTTACTCACTTTGAGGTGTTTTTAAAGCTATTGTGCACAGCACGCTTTACCTAACAGGTTGGTATGAAGTGTTCTGTTACCCTTGTATCTCCCATACACCATAGCAGGCTTGTTCTTTCCTTGTATATTGCAGGTATGAGAGACAATAACACCAAGTAGTTGGAAGGAATCCACCACAATAATCCTTGTTCAGCTGTTTTAGGAGAGATAGTATTTTCCCTTGACAACTGTCATTTTCTATATTAAGTAATTTATGGCCATACGCCTGAAGGTTGCCTTGTGGGAAAGCTTAAACTCGGTACGGGAGGCCTCCGTTGGTTATGGTCTTTAGCATTACTGAAATGACAGCCCTTTCTTTTCTGTATAGTTGACGCACTGGCAATACTTCCGTTTTCAGCCATGACAATAAAACACGTATGTAACGATGTGTCACATTATCAGCCAACAGCAGCCTCATTTATGTTACATGGATAGGGTGCTCTTTTAACGTGCTGCAGAGAGTGCATTGTTTTTGCAGACGCTCTCAAGCACAACGAACTTTAGTTTTTCAAGGCCCTCTCTTACCAGGCTTCCCTCCCGACCCTCTCCCTGCTTCCAGTCACAAGCCTTGCCTCTCAAGCTGTGCTCCCCGGGGATCTGACCCCCGACCCTCACTTCCCAGGTCCTCCGCCCTCAGTGCTGTCATCCTAGACCATGTCCACCCAGATGCCACCCCGAGCATCTGCCCTCCCAGCTGCTACCATCCACATTTCTGCATCCCCAACATCTGCCCTCAACCTCCCCAGCCCCTCTGAACGTCACCTCTAGCTTCTGCCCATCAAGTCCTGCTGGCTCAAGGGTGTCCACCCAGGTTCTAGCCTACAAACCCCTACCCCAAGCGGTGTCCCGCGGCTTCTGCCCTTTAGCTCCTTGTCTCTAGCCATCCCAGCTCCTCCATCCCACTGCCTGGCCGCTTGTCTCCTATTCGTCAAGGTCCTGTCCTTCTCCGTGAGGGTGAACGGGGGAGGGCCTGTGTGCAAAGGTGGGTGAACGGTATCAGGGTGGGAGGACCTGAGAGCTGAGAGGGCCGGGAGCAAAGGTGGTGAGAGGTATCGGGGTGGGAGGACCTGAGAGCTGAGAGGGCCGGGAGCAAAGGTGGTGAGAGGTATCGGGGTGGGAGGACCTGAGAGCTGAGAGGGCCGGGAGCAAAGGTGGTGAGAGGTATCGGGTGGGAGGACCTGAGAGCTGAGAGGGCCGGGAGCAAAGGTGGTGAGAGGTACTGGGGTGGGAGGGCCTGAGAGCTGGGCGGGAGGGTAAGGGTGCAAAGGTGGGTGAGAGGTACCGGGTGGGAGGGCCTGAGAGCTGGGCGGGAGGGTAAGGGTGCAAAGGTGGGTGAGAGGTACCGGGGTGGGAGGGCCTGAGAGCTGGGCGGGAGGTAAGGGTGCAAAGGTGGTGAGAGTGAACGGGTGGGTGGAGGGCGAGGAATGCGGGATGTGAGAGCCAAGCAGCCAGGGGAAGGGTAGAGGGTGGTGGTACCCTGGCAGGATGGAGGGGAGGGTGAGGTCTGGCCTGGGTAGGGAGAGCAGATTTTCCTACATCAAGCGGCCCTGGTCGTTTGTGGCACCTGCTGCCCGTCCTGGGCTTTCAGCCAGCCGCGCATGCATGATGGGACTGCAAACCGAAACTAAAAGCCCCAAAATGGAAAGAGCTGTTGGTGCAAAAGCCCAGACCGGCGGACTGCGCAAGAGGACACACGGACCCACCTGGAAGTACTGACTCCCCGTCCTGCAGGCTGAGCTCCGCAGCAGGCGCATGAACCCCCTGAACGCACCTACAGGCGCGGGGCCAGAGGACACACGGACGCGCATGGAAGCTCTGACTGCCCGTCCTGCAGGCTGCGCGCCTGGAAGCTCTGACTGCCCGTCCTGCAGGCTGAGCTCCGCTTCAGGTGCATGAACCCCCTGAACGCACCTACAGGCGCGGGGCCAGTGGAGGCTGTAGGCTTGAAGGAGGCACTGGTAGGTTGTGTGCGGGCTGTGGCCCTCCCCAGTCCTGAGTCCCCGGATGCAGCCGGTGAAGGGGCTCTCTCTTCGACCATTCACCATTGTATGAGGTGTGACTGACTCTGCCCAGCCGTCCTCTCAGAGGAGGCCTCTCTCTGGAGACAGTGGGGGCAGTATGGCAGCGAGCGGTGGGTGACATCGTGGGAGGGGGTGGGGGGGGTTTGCTTTGTGATTGGTTGATTGAAGAGAAATGCAAGCGTCATGCGCCAGGAAGGGTTCATCCTGCGCCGTTATGGCATCTGCTGTTTTCATAGCTTCGCTTCAGTCGGTAGAAAGAAATCTTGAAGCAGGAATGAGCGTCATAACGTATGTGTATTTCAATGACCGGGCACTGCTCGATCATAGCAAGTGATTATACAAATCTTTCTTAATTGCCCATTTGTTAATTCCCTGCACAGGACTCTCCAGTGACATGCAAACATGATACACAGTCAAAGGCATCAAAATTAGAAAAATCAAACTCATTATGCCCAGCAGGTTCGCTACAAACATGTTACAAAACGGACGGCGGGAGGGGGGCGGGAGAGGACACGGACGGCGGGAGGGGGGCGGGAGGGGACACGGACGGCCGGAGGGGACACGGACGGCGGGAGGGGGGCGGGAGGGGACACGGACGGCGGGAGGGGACACGGACGGCGGGAGGGGGGCGGGAGGGGACACGGACGGCAAAGCACTCACGCAAGCAGGAAAGGGTGCCGGCTCAAAGCCGGACCAGATTCGGGGGCGTTCCCAGCTTTTGGCTGACGTCGCGTGACGTAGCCAAAAGCCAAAAATTCTCAGGAACGCCCCCGAATCTGGTCCGGCATTGACGGACAGGCCCGTCTTCCAATGGCTAGCCTCCATTTATGGAGCTAGCCAATGAAAGACGGAGGCCGTTCCTGTCTCCCGTATACATCTCAAGAGGTTTTTGCCTGCGCGAAAAAGATGCGCGATCAAGGGTGAGAGATCGGGAGATAAACCTTCGTTTCTCGAGACGGAAACCAGTGTCAAAGTCCCCACCACTAAACCATCAAACTGCTACACACTCCTTAGAAGTGCTTTCTTATAAAAGCTGTAGCAAACTACTTGGTAGCTCTGTGAAATCAAGTGACTGCATTAAGCTCCTTTGCACTGCTGCAACACCATGCTGCCATGTCAGGCGCATTTGCATCACAATGATATGAAGCCCCTGCAACAAACTACATTAGAAGAGCAGCTTGGCGTTGAGGACTGGAGAATGAATCTGGGGCACTGGTTTGTTTCGTGTCACTGGAGTGTGTGCACGAGTTTGGCGCAAGCACATGACACTAACAGCAGGTTAGTAATTTGGATCATCATGATGCAATTACAGCGGAGCAAGGGAATCTGGTTTTAAAGTGCAGAGAACTTGATCCGATCAGTTTAAAGCAGGAGTGTTGGGAAGGAGTTTGATGCATCTACTTGATGTTGCAGGTGAGCAACATTCTTTTCATCTGTGCTATAAAGCAGCTGCACAGTACTTTACAATACTAACCCCATTAGGCCCTAGAGCGAAAGTTGTTGGCAGGCTGCAATGCTGCTGAAACCTCAAGGCATCCAAACAAATTACTACAAACCACTAAGTTGTCCATCACCAGCATCAAACCTGCACATGCTGCTGTGATGTGAAACTACTGTGCCAAAACACATTGCTGCATTTATCTCCTCCGAAAAACTGATATCAAGCCGCCTCATCACATTCCTTCCAGCTGCAGCAGTCAAGTATCCTAATATAGTGCCTTAATGGTGTGAATGGTGCGAGGAATCTAAGACAATGGCTTAATGTTGCAGCAACACAAAAATACTTGACGCAGAGCCCTGCTATTGTGGCTTGAACGAATTTGAAGTGCCTTGGTGTTGTGCAGTGTCAGAATCTTCGATGCCGTTACATGATGTTGCTGTGTCCTGCTACCTCCCCAAAAAATGTTGGGGTGTATTCAGTGGTTTATTTGTCAAACTATATGTGTTTGTGCTCAAAGCTGTGCTCAGACAACAGCGGCTGGCATTATAAAACGTCAAGAGTGTGAATAGGAAGCGAGCACTTTCTCGAATCCACCTCGGGTTACTTTAATTCACTGACAGTCACTCCCTGCCACGTTATCGCACTCTTAAAGGTGTCCGTTTCTTCCTTGGTGATGGATTTTCGTTTTTTCTTTTCCTCCGTCTTTTGTTTAGTTTGTTTTCCCCTCCGTTGGCCTAGGGAAATGTGATGTGGCGAAGTAAGTGCTGATCCCCAAAAATAAGTGCTGGTGCCCCCCACTGGCAACCATCGGCTCAAATTTAATACTGGGTTGGGTGTAATATAGTTATATTGTGTGACCTCACGATGCATACACTACCAACCCCTTTAGGATCAGTCCGGTTAAGTTTGTTAAAACTTAGGCCAACCCTGGGTGTCTATGCCTCTGAGCAGTCAGGCGTACAGAAAGGAAAAAGTGTAAAACATTTAGAAACAGCACCAAAACACTTGAAGAAGATACAAACTCAATACTTACAAAATCAGAAATCAATTTATAAAAATAGATTATATTTTACTAAATTTATGGACACCAAAATGAAAAACTCCCTCAGAGAAATAGATTTTACAAGAAACAACAAATCCGGATTTATCACTTAATCGTAACCCAGCACTAGCAAATTCGACAACATTTTTTAGGAGACCCTCTAAAGTATAGGCCATGGGTACCCCTGGTACCATGTACGAAGATCTTAGGAGTGTGTTAGGTGGTGAAAATTGGGTATGAACCAATCAAACATACATGTTTAAAGATTAGGGCATTGGTACAGAGGTCTGGTTAGCAGGCCGCACTGCACTTTTGAAGTCGAAAAACCAGCAGCATCTATCCAAAACTTTGGGACTAACCTTGCAAAAAGAGGCATTTCCTTGCAATAGCCAACTCCAACAACATGTTGAGTTTGTCCATCACCACCCCTGGCAGTGGGGCCCTCATCAACTCAAAACTTGATAGTGGCTGCTTCTTAAAATTAGGACTACGAAATTACTGAATGTGTACAAAAGGTACAAAATGGAGAACAAAGACTGATTTTTGGCTAAGGAATATAACCCATAGCACCAAATTTCAGAAGCCTACACTGCCTCCCAGTAAACGACTAAATCACATTCAAGATTCTACGCGAAAGTTTCAAATGCAGTGAAGGCACAGTTCTCAACCCCCAAATATGGGTTAGAAAAATTAAAATAAAGTGTCAATACACTCCTGTGCCCACTCGAGGCTCAGCAGAAGAGCATCTTCCGGTGACCCCTAGAACCAGAGGCACGCACTGGACGTCTGAAACAACCTACCCAGAGCAATCCAGACATCGGCTCTAACCCTGTTAAAGCATCCAGCATGTATACTGGCAATCGTCAATGTAAAGAAGTATGCCGCGCAACTGCCAGACCCCAGACAGCAAGGCCCCGGTCACTGCACGCACAATCCTACTCAAACGCATGTATGCTGTGCTGTACACACAGCACAACTGTCTGGCACTACTCACAAGTAACTCCTCTTGCAGGAGTACCGATTTCCACATTCCGGCACCTGAAAGCAAGCAGTTCTGCAATGTACACAATATAGAAAATAAAC
The DNA here is from genome assembly GCF_964263255.1 of Lissotriton vulgaris. NCBI lineage: Eukaryota > Metazoa > Chordata > Amphibia > Caudata > Salamandridae > Lissotriton > Lissotriton vulgaris. The sequence continues at coordinate 1,100 of NW_028254439.1, read as the reverse complement.
GTTTACGGAACTCCGTCAAACTCCTACACACCATCCCAAAATGAAGCTTCTAAGCATTTCTGCAAACTGTCTCGCTGTTAATCACCTGTGTAAAACGTTGGGATTGTGATATTCCAGAACGTATTATGCATTTCACGAACCCACATCTGCTGTGACAGGGTCAGTATACTTGCAGGTTTGTTCTCGTACTACATTTGCTTCACAGTCTACGGCCCGCAACCTCACCCCGCTCCCGCCTGAACCTGAACCTACATAAACAGTGGTGAGGCGCACTCTGGCGGGGGCTCCTTGCGACGGCGACAATCTCCGGTCTCCCTCTTCGGCATGGGAGACCGGCAACGACCTCCGCTTCTCCCGGGGCTCCGTCCAGGCCACGGGAGCCCCTCGTGGGCCGCCATACTTCTCGTGGGCTGCCGTCTTCCGTCTTCCCCCGGGCTGCGAGGGGGGGCGGGCACTTCCGGCCGGCCGCGGGCGGCCAGGGGCTGGAGGACTCCCGCTCCTCCCTCGAGACTGGCCAGAACTCCGGGGCTCCCCCTTTACTTGGGAGCCCAGGGAAGGACACGGCAGGCGGCTTCTTCTCCTTGCGCTGGAGCTCTTCTTCTCCGGCACTTCCGCTTGTCCCGCTCCCGGCCTGCCTGACTTCCGGGTCGCGGCCAATCGCAGCGCGGCCCTGGGGTCGGGAGGCCGGATAGCGGCGGTGTAAACACGGGACAATGCCGGGTGGGCACCGGCTTCAATTAAACTAAAATATAAAGCGAGGTGGCACTCGCTCAAAGGCGGCAATGTCCCTGGCAGGGTGGGCACCTGCCAGGGGGCTCAAAAAAAATCGGCAAGGGACGGGGGGCGGGTGCCGTCAATGCCGGAACAGACTCGGGGGCGTTCCCGAGAACTGGCTTTCGGCTGACGTCGCCAAAAGCCAAAAATTCTCGGGAACGCCCCCGAATCTGGTCCGAGATTGACGGACGGAGCCCTCTCCCAATGGCTAGCCTCCATTTATGGAGCTAGCCAATCGGAGGAGGGGGCGTATCCCGACCCACACACACAACTCAAGAGGTTTTTTGGCGCATGCGCAAAGCGCATGGCCAGTCAAAACCTAAAAA